>NW_027069730.1:698863-852665 GCF_002906115.3 Quercus suber
AGAGGAGAGAGGTATGGAGAACGATTGGTTGGTTGAGGTTGAGGTTGAGGAGAGAAGAAAGGACAAGGTGGAACATGGCTAAGGAGGAGGAGGAGGTGGGGTCCAGCCTAACCATGGAGAGGGTGGCTGCGGCTAAGCAGTACATAGAGACTATATATATATATATAACCAAAAAAAAAAAGCATTGCTAAGATATTAATTCAGTGTTAAGCTTGGTTCATATCTGGGAATTATTGTGTTAAATTCAGTAGGTCATGGTGTCTAAAATTACTTAAATTGTACATTTTATATATGTTAAAATTATTTTAGAAATAATATTAATTGTTCATTAGTCAATCCCACACAAGAAATCAAAGTAAATTTTAAGGTAATAATTTACAGGAGTGGAAATCTTTATACACCACTAGTGAAGGAAAATCTGAAGGGAAATGAAGTTGGAGGTGGAGGCAGCCATGGTGGGAGTCTTGTGGTGGTGACAGTTGAGGGTGGAGTACTGGTGGTGATGAAGGTATTGTCAAAGATGTTTTTGATGATAGTGATGTGTTGGTGCTAATCTTGGTGGTAATACAGTTGAGGCAGTAGTGATAGCATTAATAAAAGTGGCAATTATGGCATAAGTGAAGGTGGGATGATCAATCATTGGAAGCTATGGTGATCCAGGAGTAGACACATCTTGGCACTTGTCAGTTGAGGCATGATGTTGGTGGACGATTTGGAAGGGTGTGGTGGTGGTGGTGGTGCTCACAATAGGTAGTACTGGCTTATGGATGTGGTGGTGGTGTGTGTGACAGCACTATAGATCAAGGTGAAGGCTGTGGTGTTTAATTTGCTAGAAGAGTTTGGGTGAAAGAAGAGGTTAAGGAGATGGGTAATTCATTGAACTTGGGCTGAAGTAGTCCCAACATATAGTGGAAAAAGGAGTAAATTCCTATCCTTTGTGAGGATATAAATGTTTCCTGGAAGTGGAATTCCAATTATATAACTGGAAAGCTCCTTTGTGCTTAATGTGGTGTCTTTAGAGAGAAAAAAATGCTTGTTGCTATCGTGAGAAAAGAATTGCACTCAATGAAGTTGAAGTTCTTATTTTTGAAGACCTTATGAATGGACTTCGACCTCTTATTTGTTTTCAATTGTGGATTTCCTAGAATTCTTGGATTCCATGAACTTTTGTTAACCTTTATTGTATATTGTATTTTCTATTGTATACATCCCATGTACTAGGGTTGCTGCACCCTTTTTGCGCTTTTCTTTCCAATAAATTTTTACTTACAAAAGAAACATATAACCAACAATGGATTCCATTGAGCTTGCAGGATTTCAGTATCATTTTATGGGATTTTTTTTCCCAAAAAGAAAAGACTCCCATGAAAAAGATCAGGACTTATTATTTAAACTTGAGAAAAAAGCTCCACTAACTTAGGTAGTAAGAATTGACAAATTATTTTCTCTCTATTTTAAGTTACAATTTGACTGGTGAAACAAGAAAAAATTGTGGTGACTAAATGACAAACTGTTTACTGTAGTTCTTGATAGGATATCCAAATTTTTCTTCAGGTATTTAGTACAAAGTTTTCCTGTTATCTTGTTTTTTCTGAGTACATTTCAACCGCCTTGTTTTTGGTTTGAATATGGTTTGAATATGCTATTATGCTGGTTATTTGATCATTTGTCCTGGAGAGGTTCTGTACGTTTTTGTTTGATGCTTATACATGACGATTTTACAGGTTAGACTGTGTCGAGAGAAGAAATCAGGCAACATCTATGCCATGAAGAAGTTAAAGAAGTCAGAAATGCTTAGCAGGGGACAGGTGAGATCTGGTATTATTAAAAGTTTAATTTAATACAGGTAATAAAGTTTAATTGAAAAAAGAAGAAGTTTTGAATTCTTTTAAAAGGTGCTATTAAACTTCAATGAAATACTCTTTATACTATTCTTCCACTAAATATATATAAGACCTTCTTGTTATTCTCCAAACTTTAACTGTATCTTTTCATTCCTACTGTTAAATTTACTAGATGAAACGTTTGTTCTTTATTTCTTCTACTCGTGTAACTTTCTTGAGTGCCTTCAAATAGAATTTTGAGTTCTATAAAGCTCTAAATAATGGCCTTTCTAAAATTCTCTTGGTGATCTTAGAGATAGTTGAACTGTCCAAATGGTCCCTTCTCTGTAAAATGCGGATTTGGCCCAAAAAAAAAAAAAAAAAAGACCTGGCAAAGGGTCTGTTTATACATTCTTTCTAGGAGATAAAAAAGGACTGTAATTTACTACATACATTAGAACTAGTGGTTATTATGAGATATAACTCTCTTTTTCAATGTCAATAATTAGCTTGTTCTCTCTAATTTCGAAGATATAGAATTCATGAAAATTTAAGGTGCCATCTGATCTTTTAGGTACTGCTTTTCTGCTGTAAAGAGGGTGTATGATTTTTTCATATTGAGAAGTGATAACATTTGATTTCAAGAATCAGTATCATTAATACTCAATAATTCAACATTTAAGCAGCTTCCTTATGCAACAAATATGGTTTTCTTGTATTTTTGTCAAATAATCAAAGAGCAGTTTTTTTTTTCAATGTTTCCCTAATTACTTCAAATTATCTTCACATATTACTGGCATAATTTGTTCCTGCTCACTGATTGTCTATTCACAATGTAGGTTGAACATGTTAGAGCTGAAAGAAATTTGCTTGCAGAAGTTGCCAGCCACTTCATTGTGAAACTCTACTATTCCTTTCAAGATGCTGAATTCTTGTATCTAATTATGGAATATCTGCCTGGTGGTGACATGATGACTTTGCTCATGAGGGAGGAAACTTTGACTGAAATTGTTGCTAGATTTTACATTGCTCAAAGTGTTCTGGCCATAGAGTCTATTCATAAACATAACTATGTTCACAGGTTGGTATATTTTGGTGACATTTTACCAAATTGTAAGGAAATGGAGAGTTTTTCTTTCAAGCAATAAAAGATAAGCCAATGGAGAGTCTAATTTGGTATATCTGTGACTTACTCTTTGCATTTGCAACCATGATTGTTACAGAGATATAAAACCAGACAACCTCTTGTTGGATAAATATGGTCACATGAAGCTCTCTGATTTTGGCCTCTGCAAACCTCTTGACTGCTCCAACTTATCTTCTATAAATGAAAATGAAGTCCTGGATGATGAGAACTTGAATGATACAATGGATATTGATGGATGCTTTTCAGATACTAAAACTGGGAGACGGTGGAAAAGCCCCCTTGAACAACTTCAGCATTGGCAGATCAACAGGAGGACATTGGTAGGGAAATATCCATTTTTTAGTGTCTTACCGATGTGGCATTTCACTATATTCTTTACTCAATTATGCGCAGACAAAAATGCCTGCAATTTCAATTTTAACAATTTCTAGATACAATATTTAATATCAGAAGAAGAATAACAATTGCATGTGCATGAGCAACTGTGGCCCAATGAAGTGTTTTTTATATAAGAAAAACAATATGGTTTTAGTGGGGCATGAAACATAGTGACCTTGGGAGGCTTCGTATCTACCCACAAAAGCTTGGTCATTTTGGTTATTTCCAATGCTTAACCACCCAGAACACTATTTATTGTCTTGGCCATTGGATTAGTTCATAACCCATTGAAGATCTAATTGTATCTGTTGATTAATGAGGAATAATGTTCTTAAAGGTCCTTACATTCATGCTTTCTTATATATATGTTTTTTGTTTTAATTACAGGCTTATTCAACAGTCGGCACTCCGGATTATATTGCTCCGGAAGTATTGCTAAAGAAAGGATATGGTGTGGAGTGTGACTGGTCAGTTTATTTATAAAAAATGACTTACTTTCTTGAATTTCATGCAACTTGATTGGTGTCTGTCCATTTTCTGGGTGTTAAAATTTTGTTCTCATGTTATTAAGTGAATGCAATAGTTATTCTGTTTCACTTCACAATGCTGTGTTATTGAGTTGCAATAGTAGTTGAAAAATGGTAGGATAAACATTATGATTTGTCAGTATAGGTGTGTTGTAAGAAGCAAAACAGACTTAATTGGAATTGGACTATTTTTTCTTAGGATGCACCTATTATAAAACAGTGTATAAATAGCAATTAGGCCCTGTTTGGTTGGGAGGATGGAGAGTATAGAGAGGATCACAACATAGGAGGAAAGAAAAGAGTTCTTTTCCTTCATGCGTGTTGGTAGATAGAAAATGAATATCATAGAAAAATAAGAAGATAGAAAATGTAGTTTGTATGAATTTACTACTATGCTCTTATTACTTAAGTGTAGTTTTTCCATTAGTATATAAGAATTAAGAACTAATCTTTTCCATTAAAATAATATGAATAGCTAAATTAGTTTAAGATTCATTCTTTACCCATCCATTTTGTTTCTAAAAATAGAAAGGAAACCACAATCTTTACCCTGCTAACCATTTTTTATATTGCTTGTAATTATCATTTGTTTATAAATAATAATCCGCACTTAAAACAAGATCTTACATTGCCTTTGCCAATTATCTCTTCTCATTTGTTATTTCAATATCTATCTCAATTGTCAATGTTGGAAAGAATTTTATGTAATTTATATGATCTTCAACAATAATTAAAATTTACTCATTGTAACTAAAAAAAAAATACCCAAGAACCTGGCACATCTCCCATACAAGAAAACTCTCATATGTTGGATAAAACCAAAAACAAGTAAACAACCAATGGCAACTTCTCAATCACAGCACCTCTCCCAACCTCATATTATTCACATTATCAACAAATTAAATAAAGAACCCAACCAAAAAAAAAAAAAAAAAAAAAATCTCTCTGATACAGAAATACAATATGGCTTCCCAACCTCATATTATTCACATTATCAACAAATTAAATAAAGAACCCAACCAAAAAAAAAAAAAAAAAAAAACTCTCTCTGATACAGAAATACAATATGGCCGTGGCACCATTTCTTTCAAAAGGTTGATTTTGGCTTAATGTGGGGGCACGAAGTCAGCTCACCATTCTATGGCCCCATCTCTGCCTAATGGATCCAGGTTTAGATTAGAGTGCAACCCATTTTTCTGGTGTTTCCAATTCAGATTTGGCTTCCGGTTTTGCTCTGCCTCAAATGAGACTATAATACAGTGATTTCTTGAGTCTGAGAAGAAGGATCAGCAACATGACTAAGTTTTCTGCTACATTATTAGCAATGGATCTTATGAGGGAAAAAAACAGGGTTTTTGGTGAGACAGGTGTTTGGCAACGGTAATCTGGATATGGGTAAAAGCATCATTTAAATTTCTTTCCCCATTTTCCATCATCTTTTCTCCACCTATTTGGTCAAATTTGTATTGGTGGGCCCATGTGGAAAATACCTGGCTAAACCCTCCCTTTCTTCCCTATTTTCAACCCAATTAAGCAGTTGAAAAAGGCAATCTCTCCTTAATTTTCTTTCCTCCCGTTCTATCCTCCCAATTTTATCTGAATCAAATATAACCTTAAAGTTTAAAATGTCCAAAAACAAAGTCATGTTTTCAAAAGAGTTTTTAAAATTATGCCAAAATGAATCTGATTTGTGGAAATTTGGCATTTGAAACCATCTAGTTTGATGTATGCAAAAGCACTAGAAGAACATAAGATGGGATTGAGAGTATTGCAGAATTAGTTTGGGTTCTTGGGCTCTATACCTTAAATTTTGTTTAGTTCTAAAATGTTTCCTGCACTTTTTAAAAAGAATTGGATAATGCAATCACATTTTTTTTAGTGAAAAGATTGTTTATGGTTGCTTTTGCTTTGGAGGTTGAAGATGGCTCTTCTATATCATTATAGGGACAAATTATTGTGAAGTATAGAGGAATACTCACACACTTACAGATGGAGATTAAAGTAATACCTTTTTTTTTTCTTTGACGAGTAAACTAGTGTTGTTCCTTGTTTAAGCCTTCCCTGAATTCTTATCTAGTTTCCTGGTTGCAGGTGGTCGCTTGGTGCAATAATGTATGAGATGCTGGTCGGCTATCCCCCATTTTATTCCGATGATCCAGTAACAGCTTGCAGAAAGGTTAATTTGCCAAAAGCACTTGTTTTGATTTTAACTTTTCAGCTGAAACATATGATGTCTAATTAGCTTGCAGGTTATCCTATTTGATATGCCATACTTATTTTTTCCTCTTGCTTTATTCTGACATGTTTTATTTATTTATTAATTTAATGCCTCCTTTTGTACTTTTCAGTCCTACGGCTGGGCTAGCCATTGACCATAAGTCCTCTCCCTACCCTAATCTCCTCTCCTCTTCGAAGGAAAAAAAATAAAATCTAATAAATGTAGAACACTTGTGTTCTAGCATCTAGTATTATTGCAAAAGCTTAAGCTAATAGAAAATCGTGAATTTAATCATTCATCAATTCTTTTAATAATATTAAAGTGCTTATTATCACCTTGAGATGGATTTATATAGTTTTTCTTGGATATAATTAGTTATAATTTATTATAAATAAATAGCTATTTTTTCTTTTCCGTCCCTTGGAAGGCCATTGGCTATGGGCTACACAATGAGAGGTGGTTTTTCTCCTTTTTAAATCCCTTTGGTGGGTTGGATTTGAAGAACTCTGGTGTGACACCAAAGACTTTTAGTTTCTCAACCTTAGCATCAAAATCGGACTTTGGAATTTACATGAAGCCTAGTGAAAATTTAACTTTCTATAATAATGTACTGCGCTATAATTGATGTTTCAGGAGAATGTGCTTTTGTTGCATTTTATGAATGTTTCTTTTGTTAGAGGTGAATAAACATCTTGCCTGGTTCATTAATATCATATGGGGAAGGGAAAGGAACATGACCCCTTCAAACTCAAGACAAGACAAAATGGGCATGAGGATTTAACTAAATTTAAACTTCAAAGAAATTGCATTATTAGCAACACAACATAGTGGAGTTTTGGTAGATGTGAATCATAGAGTTACTTAAGAAAACCATTGATTAGATATTTTCCCACCTTTCCTTTTTTGTGGTCATTTTGTCTTTCCCCTACTCCTTATTAAGTCATTCTCTATTAATTATTGTAAAGTTTGTAACATATTCCTATTTCTGTTGTTAATTATTTAAAGTTAAGTTATATGTGATGAGTTCCTTGACATATTGCTTAATATATGTTAGATTGTGCATTGGAAACATCATTTAAAGTTTCCAGATGAGGCAAGATTGACACCTGAAGCAAAGGATCTGATCTGTAGATTGCTTTGTGATGTTGAACATAGGCTTGGCACTGGAGGGGCAGACCAAATTAAAGTATGCTCTCTCTCTCTCTTTCTCTCTCACTCTATTATATTTAAAACTTTTCATTCTAATATTGTTCTAACTTGTAAAAAAAAAAAAAAAAAAAATTCAATGGTACCTTTGCCAGGCTCATCCCTGGTTCAAAGATGTGGTATGGGACAAACTCTATGAAATGGAGGCAGCATTTAAGCCAGAGGTCAATGGGGAACTTGATACACAAAATTTTATGAAATTCGATGAGGTAATGTGTCACAAATTCATCCTTCATCATTGGCAAGAGACCATTGGTTGGTAGTTGTGTTTGACTTTCAATTGAATTGTTGAATGCAATAGTTTCTTGTAGCTCTGTTTGTTTCAACAATGATGTTTTCTAAAAAATGAGCCATTTTCCAATAATCATTTTCAATAAAACTATCTCATTTTTCAATGTTTAGTATAAATTTTAAATGAGTTGAAAAACAACTTCTTAACTTCCCTTATTTAGTTTGCTGTGAGATAGAGTTGTTTTCCAAGAAAATTTAGTGGAAAACAATCTCTAAAAATAAGCCATACTTTTTATGTTGACCAAAAATAGTTTTCCTTTGACTTATCTTTTTTTTTTTTATGCTACCAAACACTGGAAAACACGGAAAACTATCTTTACATAAGGTTTTTCATCGAAACAAACGGAGCGTAGTTATGTGTTAAATGAGATAAGGCCTTTTCCATTATTGATCATAAAAAGGAAATCACCATTCTTTTTGTTGTCTCCATAGTCACACAAGGAGTTGACATTCTACTTTTGAGTAGATTTGATTTTATTGTTATTATTTTTTAAAATTTTATTAAGATAAGGATTCTTTACAGAGGTACTGAGGACTGAGGTAATGAAGCTTTCTTTCTTTCTTTCTTTCTGAATGAGAATTTTTTTTTTTTTTTTTTCATATAAAATTTTAAACCTAGCTATATATATATATATATATACAGAGGTACTGAGGACTGAGGTAATGAAGCTCTCTTTCTTTCTTTCTGAATGAGAATTTTTATTTTTTTTTTCATATAAAATTTTAAACCTAGCTATATATATATATATATATATATAAAAGCAGAGATCTCATGCGGGAAAGTATGAGGTTTTACCAAGTGGCGCATTCTAGGCAAAAAAAATTGAAATATTCTCAAGTGCCACCTCAGAGATAAGAACAAATTAAATATTGACTTTTTGTTTCATTTGGTTCAATGTTTCAAGACTTTACTAATTAAAAAATAAATATTCTTTGTGTCATTTGGTTCAATGTTTCAAGACTTTTCGTCCTTCACATATACACACAAAACTCTTAGCATTTTAATTCACCATTTTTACCTCTTTCACTTCTACCTCTTTAGGGCCTGATTGGTGAAGGAATTTTTGTTTTTGTTTTCAAAATAGTATAAAAACATTTTTTTTTTTTTTAAATTGAACTTGAAACTAGTTTTCAGACAATAATTTTTATATTTTACAGGTTTGGCTCTCACTTTTAAGAACAATTTTCAAAATACTAAAAACAAAAAATAATTTCTATTTTGAGATTTATGTTTAAAAAAATATTTACAAAAAGTAACGTGTAAAATCAATAAATTACCTTTTTTTTTTTTTTTTTTTGGTATGGATAATGATAATGGAATAGAGCTCATCAATTTTTTTTTTTTAATGATAAGTTTCAAATTTGAAGTGTGAAAATTATTTTTGTGATAAAGATAAGCCCCTTAATTTAAGAGATAAAAGAGTTTGGACAAATATGTAAGGTCCACTATTTTCAATTTATTTATAACTATGTCGTTAAAAATATTTTTTGTATCCTGAAAATACCCCCTTAGCTGTTTTCAAAATCATGTTCTAAATTAGGAAAATAGGATACAAGTTTTTGAAAACTGTATTTAGAAAATATTAGCCAAACAATAAATTCAAGTGTGGGACCCACCATTTTATGGATTGTAAAACAAAAAATTATATTTAAATACTCTTACCAAACAGGTCCTTGTATATACCTACTCATTGCCCTTCATGCCACCCCATGTCAAATACACCGACCAAAAATAATGTCATTTACCTTAAATGTTTCAACAACACCTATCTAGCTTTAACATTATTGTTTCATCTAATCCTAACCTGTATGAGTTGGCTATAACCAAGGAAGGAGGGTTGCATTTTATATTGAGCGACAATGGCAATTACGATTTTAATGTTAAGGTTGGACATTATAGATTTGTGGGTTTTGTAAATGATGTTATTGACTGTGGGTGTTTGGTATGTGTATTTTGTTTTAAAATTAAGGAGAAAGAAAAAGATACATTCTATATCAACTTTTATTCTATAACATTCTTCCAAAGTTTTATTTATTTATTTATTTATTTATTTATTTATTTATTTCTCGTTACTTCAATTGGATAATTATAATGGATATGTGTGTGCAATTTATAATTGTTTCTTTTTATGATGAATTTATTTTTAATAAAGTTTTATAACAATTATGCT
This sequence comes from Quercus suber, assembly GCF_002906115.3. Lineage (NCBI taxonomy): Eukaryota > Viridiplantae > Streptophyta > Magnoliopsida > Fagales > Fagaceae > Quercus > Quercus suber. Next base: position 708,625 of record NW_027069730.1, read on the forward strand.
ACAGTACGTATACAACATTCTCCAAAACCATCTTACATGAAACATTATAACATTATCCGTGCATTGCACTAGTAACTTACTAGTATGTTTAAAATTTAGGACCAGGGTGCATGCTGGTTGGGTACGTAATGGATTTGGTATTTGAATGCTATAATTAAGCTTTACATGATAAAAAATAGCTTGTTATCATCCTTCTAAGAGTAATTTTAAAGTGATTAAATTCACCATTTCTTTTTAGATTAAGTTTTTGGACGGTAGTTTATAATATCAAAGCGGTAGGTCTTGAGTTTGAACCATGCCTTTGCTCTACTTCCCATTTAAAAAGTTAAAAATTCCATGTGTTAGGTGCCACTTATAGAGAGGAAGTTTGTGCCCAAATGTGAGGGGGAGTGCAAGAATAATGTTTTAAGTGATTCACTTTTTTTATTCACTTAAGCTTTTGGAACAAGAGGGGTAGTTTATCAATCTTTTTTGTTTGCATGCTTTTTTATAAAAAAAAATGTCACCATGTTTATGATATTTGATTGCAATCTTTCTTCTATTTAAATGGATCTTTCTAGATCTTTGCTTTTGTTCAGTATGATGCCTGTTGTACCATAGCCATGACAAAAATTTTAATTGTGGCATAGGTGAAAAATCCTACACCATCAAGAACTGGATCCGGACCTATGAGGAAGGTATGCAATCTTTTGCACAAATGGGCGATAAAATCCTATTGGCAAATATAAAATAACTTATACATGTGCTTGTTAAGTATTTCTTGATTTAAATAAAAAACCAAAACAAGAGATAAAATGTGCTTCAGCCAATGATGGACAGTCGTTAGACTTTTTAGGCATGGGAGTGAGGGTGAGTTTGAATAAATAGATAAATAAAAGAGTACCAGGAAGTTAATGAAAAGGAAAGCGTGGAAATAAACCAACAAGGTTCTCTAGTCATTCCAACTATGTTGTCCAAACATCATGAACATGTAAGGTAAGGATGCACTATCTTATGAAATTAGATGGCCCCATTCTGTGTGACAGTGTTTTATATGGTAATAGCCCATCCATGTAAATGGAACAAAGCATAGCCATGCTATTACTTATGACAAGAACTTGAAACGGTGCTAATAGAACCTAAAATTGATTCCATAAAATTAGTATGGTGTGGTCCCCATTTTGTGAAATTGCCTTATTCAAATATTGGCTCAAATGTTACCTTATATAGATTTCCTTTTGGCATTATATTCTCCTTATATACGGTAGATATATTGGTGAAAAGAACCCATTCTTCTTCAAGAGAAAGAGGGTGGGGGTGGAGTGGGGGAGTGAGAGAGAGAAGAATAAGACATATACAATTAGTGTGCAGCATGGGGGCATGGAATTTTGGTCCAAAGTTGTAAACCATCTGTTCTCATTTGGTGGACATATATTCAGCCCTTGAGCTCGAATGCATCTCTTCCTCAGGCTACATCATAACTTTGTCACTAACGTTGCCTATCTGCGTAGGAACTTTTTTTGGCCAGTATATGCATAACATATAAGAGTCATGCTTACTTGAATATGTTCTCATTTAATGCTTTTGTGTACTTATCGTTAGGCATCTTATTATTGTGCTATGACTTTGTTGGCAGATGCATTTAACTCCTAAAGATCTTAATTTTGTTGGCTATACATACAAGAACTTTGATGCTGTCAAAGGGTTGCATAATACTTTTGGTATGGTAAATTCGTTCTAGTTGACTATAAATTTCTCTTTCTTTTCTTTTTCCCTTCTTGATAAAACAAAGCTATTAGCGAAATTATATCATGATAATGCATTGCTACCTTTTTAACTTAGTGGTCACATTTTTTTTTCAAGTATGATTAACTAATTTTAAATCATTTTCTGCTTGTATGATGCTTGTGCACTGCCCATGAGGCAGAAGCTATTAAATTATAAGCTTACCTAATATGACTCAACATTTAGCAGTCTTATACATTTAGTGTGCGTTTGGATGCTTCTTAAAAAAAAAAAAAAAGTTTATTATTTTTTTTTTTTTTTTTGGGTGTGGGGCCTGCCAAAATAAGCACACAAAGGTGGCTTTTGTGGGGCTTGCTAAACTTGTAATGTTTGAAACAAGGACATTAATTCACTGTGTTATTATAACTTAAATTTTAACTGACAAGGTTAAAGATGCTTGTATATTGGCTTAAAATGGTGCATGCTTGGATTATCAATTTTTCTTCAATTAAGTTTGTACTTGACATCCCCATCTTGGTTAAGATCTGTACCTGGTTTTTTTCAAATGAAATCCTTTTCTGATAATATCAACAATAGCAAGTGTCAGATAAATGATATTGCAACCTGTACTTCACTTTGTAAACAATCCAAACTCTGTAATTTTGGTAGACCTGCTTGTGTATTTAGCCTTCTCTGTTGTGGCCAACAAGAAGATTTTCAATTAATTTCATGATTGCAGATTTGAAGAGGAGCACATCACCAAAGCGGACATCAACTGACTCTTTCCTCAGTAATAGATCCTAGTCCAGTGCTAGCATTGTTGAGTGTGCTTTTTGTATATCATATCTAGTAGTAAGTTTCTAATGGATAATGTTCCTTGCTAGGTAATTCTGCAGTGGACTACTCTGCTGCTAACGACTTGGATGCAAAGCTGCTTGCAGCATCTGGGGATTCCATGTCACAGTGAAGAGTAACCAACCCTTACCATGTAAAAGAAAAAACATCTTGATTCTTGTGGAATAGATGGACAGGCCCTCTTATGAAGATGGTGGGTATATCTTCTTATTTTTCAGTCAGGTTTTGCTCTATTCTGCATTATCAATGAGTTAACTGGCACAATGTTGCAGGACTTCTAAGTGTACAGCAATGTTGAGGAACTTGAAGAATACCCTTCGATGGGTTGGTTGGTAGCATTAGTAGTAGTTATAATTGGAAAGTTTTTGTATAAAGTAGGAATCTTGAAATCATGTTCAGGTCCTGACTACCCAGGTTGGCAGACTATGCCTTCTCTTGCGGCAGTTGCTGGCGCTTTTTTTCTTTTCTTTTTAAGTTTTGTTCTACTTCATTGTAGTCTAGGAGCCTGTAAAATGCTTTATGGGTGTATTGAAGATAAACATTCTGAATCTGAAAACTGGTATTGTATAAAGGACAGCCTAGGGCTCTGGTGATCAGATATGAAATCAAGTTGTTACTTCCAAAAATTGAATAATAATGTCCTAACTCTTGAAATGGACAAATGTCTTTTATCTGTAAGCAATATTTGGCATACCCTAAAAAATTAGTAATATGTAGGGGTGATCTACTGTTTCTCATAGAAATTTGTTTTCAAATAAATAGCTTTTTCATATCTTTCAGTTCTTTGAACCTAGGCAACCCTAAGGCAGCTAAGTAGGGGTGTGCAACCAATCCCCCAACCCACCAAAATAGACCCGATCCAACCTAATCCCCACTGGGTTGGGTTTGTTTTTAGGGGTTGGTGGATTGGGTTGGGCTATGAAATTCTTTTTGCAATTGGTCAAGTTGGGTTTGGGTCATAAGGTTTACAAATCCGCCTAACCTGACATGACCTACTTATATTTAATATATATTTAAATTTTAAAAAATATATTATACAATTTTATTATTTACTTTTTGGCCTCTCTTCCTAAATAAAATCCAAACCTTGAGTTCTCTTCATTTCAATCTCCATCTTATCTCACGAGTTAGCTTGAACTTTGAATCACTATTAAAATTTAAATAGTTTTGTTGTAGTGTTGTTCTAATATTCAATTTAATGATAATAATAATAGTAATTAAAAAAATTTGTACAACCCATGTCTAACTTGATTCATGTGAGTTGGGTTGGTTTTGATTATTTTTAACCCGCCATTGGGTTGAAATAACCTCTCAACTTGACCCATTCACACCCTTATAGGTATGGGTGTTCGCAGTGCGATGCAGTTTTTAGCTATTTTTAGCTTCACATTTTGCGGTGCGGTTTAGCCAAAACCATAAGTGTATTGCACCTAATTTTTACAGTCGTATATGTGATACACTGTGGTGTGGTTTAGAGTTTAACCAAAAACCATAACCACAAGGCACCTTATTTTAGCGGTCACATGTGTGGTACGATGTATAAGATGTGAATTTAAGATAGTAAATTTTTCAAATTTTGGGTTTTTCTAGTTCAACCCAAAACTGATTTTTTTTCCCGTTATTCTTTATTTTAAGCTAAGTTTTAAATTATTGAGCTAGTTTTTCTTTATTTTGGGCTGACTTTTCTTATCAACACTTGATAAGGTTATTAAACTAATTTTTTTTTTTGAAAGTTAGGGTTATTAAACTATTAATAATATATTTAATATTAAAAAATAAATATATTAATATATAGAGAGGGTGTGGTGTGGTGCACTGCGGTGCGGTTTGTGCGGTTTTCTTATTATAAAATTGCAAACTGCATTGCACCATGTGGTGTTGTGCACTATTACTTGCAGTGCGATTATGCCATTTTGCGGGTAGTTTTAGTGTGGTTTTTGCAGTTTCGTGAACACCCTTACTGCTAATGATAAAAATTTGGAATTAAAAAGGAATTATATGATCTTCATTGATTATATTGCAAGAATAATGTCTAATATGGGATGTTGCCTTATTGCCATAATTAATGAGTGTCGGGGGCAAAAAAGTTTCCCTTTCGACAAATAAGATTGATATTGGGTTGGAGGTCTAAATCGAAACTCAAAGTTGGGCTTAATGCATAGCTCAAAGGCTATCGGTGAAGATCCAAAGAATTCATTGTATTTTATGCCTTGGGCTTAGGTTGAGACTGACAAGAATGACCCATAAACAATCCCTACAGCAGACACGTCAGCATGATTAAAAAATTTTTACAAAAAATGACCCGGCAGTAAAACGTTTCTGCAGAAAATAGCCTAGCGATAAAATGTTTATGCAGAAAATAGCCTAGTGGTAAAACGTTTCTGTAGAAAATAGCCCAGTGGTAAAATGTTTCTGCAGAAAATGGCCCAGCGGTAGAATATTTCTGCAGAAAATAGCCCAGCGGTAAAATAACGCAAAAATAGAATAAACTCCCAACTGTTAGCTATTTCACAGATTAAGGAAAATATCTACATTTTCAGACTTATCATTTGTTAGCTCTGGAGAAGAGTCTTCTAATACAACAATATAAGGAAAAAAAATGCAATAGTGACAGTTACATCATAACCATTAATAATAAATGAATAAGTGAACATCATGGGTTCCATTATGACAAATAATGAGAAAAACTTAGTGTGAGATGAAAGGAGAGAGAGAGATTCTAGCTAGCGCAGTAAGATCATTATGGTGCCATGGCATACTTGTGGATATAGTATATGTAGTGAGTAGAGGGAATCATTAGTGAGTAGTATGAGGAATGAGTGAGAGTGTACAGTAAGACTGTTGGGACTTTCTGTTGGGGATTGCTGAGTGTTTTTAAGTGGAAGTATAAGGGGTGTTTTTGACCTAGGAGCCGGAGAACTCAGTTTCTATGCTTGAAGCTGAAAGCTCAGTGATTCAGAACTTTGCTAAAGTTTATAATAGACTAAGACAAAGAAGCTAAGGAAGGGTTCTTCTCTATTGGTGTATATCTTAGTTAGTTGGTGAAGCATTAACGGAGAGTTCCCTTTATAGTTGGGTTTTAGGGGGTAATTTGCAAATAACCTTTGCTAAATCTCCCTTAATCTTTAGAAAATCCTTAGAGAATCGTTCCTAAGATTTTAGCTAAGAGTGGTAAGCTCAACTTTTAGAAGGTTCTTGTTGTTTTGGGTAATAACAGTTGGGATTCTGACTTAGCATTGAATACTGATTGGCCTTGGCTGATGGGATTAAAGTATGCTTTAGGCTAATGATTTTGGCTATGCTGCTGTTAGAATCAAAGCTCCTTAGGGCAAATTGTATCACCCCAAGCTAGGTGTCAATCTTGGTGCCCTTGTTGGGAACTCTGCTTGGATCCCCTTGATGCCCTCCAAACCACATTTCCCTAAGTTTCCCCATTTGGAGTTCATGCGCTTGGTTCATGAATCCGAGAATACACATTTTTAATACAAAAATGAATTGTTTTCATGTTGTTTCAGGAGCTTTAATGGTCTGGTCATGGCTGCTCTTAGTTCTTGACTGTTTGGGTTAGAGAAGAAAGAAGGGATAGCTAACTGAAGCTTCTCAGCTTTTTATCATGTCAGTTTCAGTTTTATGTCACATAAGAAATGATGGAATTTCAGCTTGTAAAGGAAGGGTTTAACCCTTGATGAACACGTGTCCTCTTCTAATATGATTGGACAAGTTGAGACTTGATGTGAATGGGCTCCAGCTGTTTAGTTATGTTGAAATTTGGCTGGTTAGCTCACGTGACCTCCATCTGTTGGGATTTGTGTGTGGGCTGGGCCGGCTCAGTTGGACTTTGTAGTTAAGCTCCTTTGGGCTTGGTTATCACTACAAAATGAAGAGTTTTGCCATGGGTGATATTCATAGGCTTTTGTGGTTAGTTGATTATGGAAAAATAAGCATAGTCCCCATAAATTTTGTGAAAGAAATATTTTTTGAGAGATGAGCAATTTATATTTCCCACGAGTGAGGGATTTAGTATATGTAAAACAAGTGTTAAAATAATACTTGATTTTGTAAATATGTGCCAAAATAGCATTTGGGCTTCATGAAATAATTGTCAAATTAACATTTGGGCTTTGTAAAATAGGTGTCAAATATTAATGTTTGGGCTTTGTAAAATAGTTGCCAAATTAATATTTAGGCTTTGTAAAATAAGTGCCAAATTAGCATTTGAGCTTTAAAAATAAGTGTCAAATTAGCATTTGGGTTTTATGAAAATAGGTGCCAAATTAGCGTTTGGGCTTTGTAGGATTTTGTAAAAATATTGCCATATCATAACGGGTTTTAGAGATGCTGCATCGTAGCGGACTTTAGAGATGTCACATCGAAGCGGGCTTTTAGAAATGCCACATCGTAGCGGGCTTTAGAGATGCTGCATCATAGTGGGCTTTAGAGATGCCGCATCGTAGCGGATTTTAGAGATGTCGCATCGTAGCGGGTTTAAAAGATGCCGCATTGTAGCAGACTTTGTAAAAAGGTTTTGTTGGGCTTTTGGGCTTTGCCCACAAGTTAAATGATTTTGGGTTTTTTTTATGGAGATAGCATAATTTTGTAGCCCTATTTTGGTAGTAAGGTGATAAGTATTATTTGTGGAAAATCTAAGTTGGATAATATGTGGGATACAATGGGTAATATTTGTGAGAGGGACCAAGGTAATTTATGGAGCTTTATATAGGAAATATTTGTGAGAGCCTAATAACGTGGAGAATATTTGAGTAATATGTGGGAAATATTTATGTGGGTTCAAAATAATTTATAGGCTTGTGTGGGTATTTTTTGTGAGTGGGCTAATGAAATTAAGGCTCGAAAATTTGTACCTCAACAATGAGCTATACAAATGACATTGTTGGTTTTTTTTTTTTTTTTTTTAAATGAAAATCTTAGTTAGTGTATTGATCTAGAAAAGTTTCATGAAATAATAAATTTTTTTATATACATTTTTGTACCTTGTGAATTCCCCCCTTCTTGAGGGTTGGGTGCTTGGCTAATGCTAACCTCTACCTTAGATTGGAGGCTAAATTAGTGTGAGCCAACTGGATTTTAGGCTTAAAAGAAAATTTTTTTGATTGAGTTTATATATATATATATATATATAACAATGAAAGAGGGAGAGTTGAATCATGGATATCTCTTTTAGAAAGAGTAGGAGGTATCAATTTAGCTATAAGGCTCTAACANATGGGGTTCTTCCTAGATTTTGTTTCATTTGGAGGATTTAGAAATGCTTTTGTCATTTTATATCTTACACCTCAAAAAAAGAAAAGAAAAGGAAAAAAAAAAAAAAAAACTTTTGTCATGGTCTATTGAATAGTAGATTACATGCTAGGATTAGAAAGCAAAGACTCAACCATATGAAAGAACAAAACACTAGTTTGTAGTTTTTTTTTTCCATTTTTTTTTTTTTTGGTATTGAAGCACCTCACCATACAATGGGCCAACTATAAGTTCAAAAAAAAAGTTTTAAGTTTCATAGTTTGGAGCTAATGTTGTTTGGGTGTTTCTACTACTATTTAAATCAATTGAATAGAATGTTCGGCATTGTGGTTCAGATGTGCAGTGTAAATTTTTTTTTATTTAAATTTTTGTAGGTTCTGTTGTTGTTTTGTATTCTTTTGGTTTTGTAATTCTGCATTGGTGGCTATCCTTAGGGCCTAGGGGTGGGAGTGTGGTAAGAAGTAGAGGTGGTTAGTTCATGAGTTTGTTGTGAAGAACTAACGAATGCAAACATTTACTTAGGTCCACTATGTAGGATGTGGATTTTAATCTAGATATGAAAAAAAAAAAAAAAAAAAAGAAGTGATTTTTTTTGGGAAATCCTAAAAAGTATCCTAGGTTGTGAATGATTTTGAATACATTTTTGAAGTTGAACTTGAGCTTGGTGAGGAAGGCATTCTTGTGCACCATAGTGAAGTGCACATGAGCTTCCTAGTGTGGAGGAGATGAGGATGGAGGGCTTGGTCATCCATTGAGAATGTTGAGAAGACCTTTGCAACTATCAAGGTCTTGAAGCATATCGGTCCCTCTCCTGCTACCAAAAAAGTCAAGGATAGCTACTCGATTTGTGCCGATAAGGGTAAGATGTGCAACCACCCTTGCATCAATCGCAAGGGCCTACTAAATGTTTATGAAAAGTTGAAAACTAAGGAGGCTAAGCTTGTGAAGGCCTTTTGGAGCATTCTCGGAATTGATATTGTCAACGTGGGAGGCTGAATTTATTGAACTGTGCTTTAGGAAAACACCTTGTGGGGGTTGTCATGTGGATCAAGTTGGTTGTGGAGAACCTAGACTCAATCAGTTGATCTATAGGTCATTTGAGAAGAGCACAAAGGTTGAAGATGATGATGGTGTGGACAGCAAATTGGACCTATCAATGCTAATTGATTTTTTTTTTTTTTAATAAGTTACTAATTGATTTTGTTGGATCTGATTGATTGTGATTGAAGCTTATTGATAATAATTGATGCTATTATAGAGGGTGTTTTTTAATATGATGTTATCTCATTGTGATTTTATTTTATTTTCATTTTTGATGTAATTTGGGGACTCTTTTTAAAGGGCTCTAAAGTTCAAGCAAGCCCATGTACTAAGTCCTAGGTTGTTATAATGCTTAATGTTGATTCCATGCAACCTTAGGTGTTGATTCCTAGCTAACCCTGTCCTCGTCCCATCCCTTTACTGGGGTGAGCTACGGTGGATCTGTGTAGGTCTCATGAGCTGTAGATATTGAACATCAACTTTAAGCATTGGAAATATCTCTAGTTCTTATTTAGAAACTAGTGTTCTTTTTTTAAAATATATATAAGTCCGGTTAATGTATGCCTTTGGGGCATACATTAATCATCAATTTTAAGAAATTTTTTATGGAGAATTGAAAAGTTAGTCATTTTTTCATTTTCCCTGAATAAGTTTTCCTAAAATGGTTTATTAATGGATGCTCAAAGGGCATACATCAGTAAAACCCTATATATGCATGTGTGTGTATAAAGTAATAATGATTCATTGAAAATAAATTGAACAACGAAAGATGTATGGAGGTTTCTCTCACCCCAAATGGTCTACATCACCCAGTGAGGCAGCATAACAACAAAACCGTAGTTCCAAAATTTGGGGTACGGGTTTATGGCATTTGTCTTCCAAAGCTCCCCTTTCTAGCATGCCAATAACTCCACCACCCTCCTCAGCAGAAGCCGTTGCACTCCAAAAAGACAAAAAAACTCATGACCCTAAATTGTACACATAGTTACAACGAAGTAATAAATGCTAAGTTGTCTCCCCATTATGCATATTGTAAGGACATGTTTTATAGCCCCCAAACCCAAGATGTATAGGATGTTGGCCCAGTGAGCCCAATATAATAAATTTGTAGAGAGTGGATTAAAAGAACTAGGCACTAATGAATTTGACAACGACTAGTATGGATGTAAAATATGATTAAGCAAGAACAAGGGATATAGAGCTGAATAAATTCAATGCCTCTTCTCTATTCCCCCCCCCCCCTCCCCCCCCCCCCCCCCACACCCCTCTCATGGGGTCTCTTACATTATATATCTCCTTTTAGACCATCTTGACCCTACACTTGTAGATCATTTGAGCCCTTACGTGAGTGCTTGTCCCATTAGACATCTTTTTTGGCTTTCTGTGAGTTGTAATAATCAAGGCAACACTGTTCAGAGGTCTTCTCCACATAAATGCGGCCAAAAAAGTAGCTGCAGTGCATTTAATGTGGTGGTAGCAGCTTTTCTTTAGGGTACGTTTGGTACACTGAATAGAAATTACGACAGGAATTGTAATATTTATTACTAGGAATAAAATGTGTTGTAATATAATAACTAAACTTATTCATTAGTTTGGTTGTGAGTTATAACATTAGAATAAAACTTAATATTTATTTTAGGAAATTTTTTTCTCATATAATTTATATTTCCTTAAAAATTGTTACTTTTAAATTTAAAAGAGATATGTGTTATTTTTTATGATTTTTTATTTTTATAATTGTTAGATGTATATGGAAAGTTTGTTTACTTGGAAATATATTAAGTTTTGAAATTATTGCATTTACTAAGGAATAGCTAATGCAACATTTTAAAGAGGAATAGTTATTCATCGTTTTGAAGAATAGCTATTTAGAAGGAGTGATTATTCCTTGTAATAAAAACATAATCAAACTAAAGAATAACTAAATTATAGGAATAATTATTACATTACAACTCCTATTACAATCTACCAAATATGCTCTTAGATATTTGCTCATTAAGTTTTGAGTCTGAACCATTCATTACTGTTCCTTTGTCCTCGGACTAGTCATGCTCTCGGCCAAGGCCTAAGGCCTTATATACAAATTTGGGCCCTTACTCTTACAATAGCCCCTCAAAACTCCGGTTTTTCCCTCTTATTCGAGGAGAAAAAGTGGGGTTTTGATCTCACAATAATTGAGGACTTTAATTTGCTCAAAGCCAGCCATCTGAGGAGCTGGATGTCTGAGGTTCTGTTTTGACACTTAGGCTGCGTTTGAATTGGGCGTAAATCATTTCAGGAAATGGTTTTCCACATTTTCTTCGTGTTTGGCTGTTCCGGAAAATAGAATTTTCCGGAAAATCACTTCCAATTTTCCCTTACACAGCGGAAATCATTTTCAGTACCTATTTTCACTTGAAAGTATTTCCGAAGAGAGAGAGAGAGAGAGAGGAAGAAACGGAGCGACCCATGAACCCAAAGCCAGAGCTGGCGACCACCGCCACGAGTTGTTGACCTACGACCCACCGATCTTCAAACCAGAGCCAGCGACCCACGAACCCAAAGCCTAAAGTGTTTGACCCAGACCCAGATGTTCGACCCATCGCCTTCGACCTTCAACCCACGGCCTTCGACCCAGACCTTCGACGACCTAGACCTTCGACCTAGATCTCGTCGTCGACCTAGACCCAGACGGCGACCCATCGCTCTCTCTTCCTCGATCTCGTCGACGACTTAGTTTTGTTTTTTTCGACGACCTAGACCTTTGACCTAGATCTCGTCGTCGACCTAGACCCAGACGGTGACCCATCGCTCTCTCTTCCTTGATCTCGTTGACGATTTAGTTTTGTTTTTTTTTAAGTTGTCGGAATTTGCTACTGGAATTTGTTATTGAATTGATTGTGATTTTTAAATTTTTTGTAATAAAATTTGTTTGGATGCTGAGAAAATGTGAAAAAATTGTAGGAAAATAACATTTTTCTAATAGAACTAAACACATGAAAATATTTTTCACAACAATTTTCATAATATAACCAAACACTTGAAAATATTTTCATTTTCTGAAAAATAGCATTTTTGGAAAATAGGTATTTTTCGGAAAATATTTTACGAGAACCAAACGGACCCTTAGTGAAAAACCAAAGCATGTGGTCTGAGGATCTAGGTATGTCTGAGGTTCTGTTTAATCACTTCGAAAGATGTCATTGTGTGTTAATTTTCCCAAAACATCTAGTCCGAGGACCTAAGCATGATTAAGGTTCTATTTGAACACTTATAAAGATGTTATAGAGTGTTAATTTTCTCTTAGCATCTAGTCCGAAGACTTAAGCATGACTAAGATTCTGTTTAAGCATTTGTAAAGATGTCATAGTGTTAATTTCCCTTTAGCATTTGGTCTGAGGACTTAGGCATGACTAAGGTTCTGTTTGAACACTTATAAAGATGTCATAGAGTGTAAATTTCCTCTTAGCATCTGGTCTAAGGACCTAAGCATGACTAAGGTTTTGTTCAAGCACTTGTAAAGATGTCATAGTGTTAATTTTCCCTTAGCATCTGGTATGAGGACCTAGGCGTGACTAAGGTTCTGTTTGAACACTTGTAAAGATGTCATGGTGTTAATTTCCCCTTAGCGTCTATTTCGAGGACCTAGGCATGACTAAGGTTCTGTTTAAACACTTGTAGAGATGTCATAGAGTGTTAATTTCCCCTTAGCATCTGGTTCGAGGACCTAAGCATGATTAAGGTTCTGTTTAAGTATTTGTAGAGATGTCATAGTGTTAATTTCTCCTTAGCATCTGGTCCAAGGACCTAGGCATGATTAAGGTTTTATTTAAGTACTTTTAAAGATGTCATAGTGTTAATTTCCCCTTAGCATTTGGTCCGAGGACCTAGACATGACTAAGGTTCTGTTTGAACACTTGCTTAATGGCCCCTGCCTGCTTGAATTTCATAACCTCATCTCTGACAAGATCTGCATGTCTCTTGGATGGGCACCGAGGTGATTGCTTTTTGGGAGTGATGGATGGGTCAATATTTAAATGATGACAGATAAAGTTTGAATTCGCCCCCAAGGCTTTAGCCCCTTGTACAGGTCGAGGTACATAATCTTAGCACCACTACCCTCTCAATCTTGTTCATGCTCACGATCTCTTTCACACTTAAGGTTAAGAAAATCCTCTTGTCATAGAGAACCTGTGGGTTTTGCCCGATGGATCCTATCATAGTCGACCGTTGCACTCACTAATACACAAGTTTTCTCCACAGACAACGCCAATTGCAAGGGCATGTTTTATAGCCCCCAAGCCCAAGATGTATGGGATGTTGGCTTAGTAAGTTTAGTGCAATAAATTTGTAGAAAGTGGATTAAAAGAACTAGGCACTAATGAATTGGACAACGGCTAGTATGGATGTAAAAGATGATTAAGCAAAAACAAGGAACATAGAGCTAAATAAATTCATTGTCCGAGGAGATGAACTCACTGTCCGAGGAGGTCTCCATATAAATTGATTAAACAGAGTAAAAGTGCAATTTAGATTGCTACAGTGCCTCTTCTCTATTCCCCCCACCCCCCAACCCTTCTCGTGAAGGGTCTCTTGCATTATATATCCCATTTTGGACCATCTTGATTTACACTTGTTGATCATTTGAGTCCTTACGTGAGTGTCTGTCTCATCAGATACCTTCTTTGGCTTTTTGTGAGTTGTGGTAACAAAGGTAACATTGTTCAGAAGTCTTCTTCATATAAATGCGGCCAGAAAAGTAACTGTAGTGCATTCAATGCGGTGGTAGCAGCTTTCTTTTAGTTATTTTTGGGTTCCCATTTTTCTTGTACATTTATGGCGCACATCCCTATCATTAGAGCTTACTGGAAAGTCACTTTAATCATTAGGATCTACATCTGATCTATATTTACTCGGACCACCTTCTCATTCGTATCTTGCTCATTAAGTTCTGAGTTTGAACCATTCACTCTCGTTTCTTTGTCCTCAGACTACTCACGCTCTTGACCAAGGCCCAAGGCCTTATATACAAATTTAGGCCCTTACCCCCACACATATGTTTACACATGCAACATCAATCAATAATGGAAATATTTCGCTCTCGAAGATTCTCCATAGTGATGATATGTCCCTAGGCTTTTGTCCATGATAAAAAAGCTACATTTGAAGGAATCTTAACCTTTCAAATGCTTTTATATGAAAAGTCTACAAACTAGTGTTTTGTTCTTTCATATGGTTGAGTCTTTGCTTTCTAATCCTAGCATGTAATCTACTATTCAATAGACCATGACAAAAGTTTTTTTTTTTTTTCCTTTTCTTTTCTTTTTTTGAGGTGTAAGATATAAAATGACAAAAGCATTTCTAAATCCTCCAAATGAAAAAAAATCTAGGAAGAACCCATTCTGAAGTATGAATCTCCTGAATGGTTGACCGCAGCATCTCATCTCCCACAACAGATCTTAACTGTTTTATAAAAACATCTTTAGCCACCTTCCCAGCCTGTTGTAAGCCATAATAATTTTACAAATTAACTTTCTAGTTCTTGCATATCACTTCGCATAAAAAAAAAAACAAAAAGTACTACTATAGTCTTCCCAAAATTGGAAGCCACTTACTTACCTTAAATATGTCATAAAAAGCCATCAACTCCTGAACTTTCGAAGCAGGAAGGGAACTCTTCATCTTTGAAAATAATTGGGAAAATGGATACTTACCGTGTCCTCTCAAGTAGCCTGAAAAATTAACAATACAGTAAAATCAGTTTCCAAAAATGAAAAACAGGTAGTACAAAAATCAAAGCAAAACCAAGAAGATGAAGCCTTCATTCATATATACCTGAAGATTTGAAGCTCACAACACACTCGGGAAGAATATGGCTGTTCATATTGGTACACCATACCACATACCATTTCGGATTCTTAATATCATCCACACCAGTGTCAAAAACCTCACTAGAAGGATGGCATTGCTGAGGCCTCACCCTTTCCACTTTACCCAAAATTACCCTACAAAGTATTAAATGTTTTTCGCCATTATCATCTGCCTCCAATCGCAGAGCACTGAAACAAAACCCAACCCATCAATTCATTAGCCCCAATAATTCTCATTAAATACAACAACAACAAAGCCTTAGTCCCAAAAGCTCGGGTCAGCTAGACTCCACAACAAATTAGTTAAATTCGGTAACATGGAATCTTTTTACTCCGTTCTATTCTATCTGAAGTCATACTCATCAAAGCACCAAAAAGATATAAACTCAAAAATTCAAAAACAGAATATAATCACGTACAGCTAATCTACCTTATATGAGGTAAGTCCACGTGGGACAAATATATACCAGTCCCATTGTTTGGCACTGCAAATCCATGTTTCAAAATCCCCTCCACGCCTTTCGCCGAAGCCCCATACCACGCAAACACAGTATTGGACGTTCCTCGAGTTGCTTTGATCATCTCAATCTGCTTCTCAAAAACTTGTGAGCGAGCTCTCTCCAATGGTCCTGTACGCGTACATTGGTGAATTGCAGTAATAGTAGCACAGTTTTCAAGATCAATCTTCCTAAGCCCTTTAATCAACAAATTGCTATATACAGAGTACTCTCTATCTCCTTGGCTCAAAGGCTTCGCATTCGGCCAACTAGGCGTTAAACACAGCCGTTTCGTTGCACCATCTTCGTCGTCTCGCAGCTTCTTCTTTGACGAAGTGACCTCGGCCTCGTCCTCGTTCGAAATCGATTCGAGTTCCACTCTCTTCCGCTTACCCGAATTCGAATTCGAATTCGAGTTCCCGTCCATGTCAACTCGAATCTCAATCTCGATCTTCGGAATTGCATGATTCTCCTCCTCCTCCTCCTGGGCCTCTTCGTCGACGAAAACTTTGGGGAAAAAGCACTTACCATTCTCATCGATCCAAGCAATGGACCTCTGATTCTCGGTCACGAAATCGATCTGCAACATGCGCAGGAAATCGAAGAGGTATTTGGCTCCTCCAATCGACAAGTCGATTACAGGCTTGCCTTCGGAGAACCCTAATCGAAGACCTCCGAACACTTCGCTCGGGAAATCAATCCACGAACCGGCCTGGTAGAACATGAACCGGGCCGGAGCACCGCTCCGCTTGAAGTTGGAGTGGTTCTGGATCATGAACCGGGTCGAGCAAGAGCTCGACATGGCACAAGAACTCTGGCCCTGAGGAACTCTAACCCTAATCGTTTCCACAATTTTGCTTGCTGCGCCGTCGTTTTGGGCCATCGATTGCGAAGCCATTGGATTCTACGGCCTCAATCAAATAGTGTAGTATATTATGTTGAATGAAAGTTGTAGAATCAACCTATCTGTGCTCGGAAACCCTCTCTTATAGGCGTTCATTTGTGAGCCTGTGAAAGCGACTCTTTTTATAGTGAAGTGCCAAAAAGGGCCCCTCTACTTCTTGCGCAAGTTAAAGTTTTGTCCCTTGAACGGTTATCTTTGAAGGGTATTTTTGGTAGTTTGCAATTATAGATATTTTTTTATTTTTGTGAAGTCCAAGGTTTCGTTTCGTGTTCCAGTCTTGGCGGTGATAGCGATGGCTTACAATTTCTTGCCCGTTAAGTTTTGCCAAGCTAAAATAATTAATGCCACGTCAGTGTGGGCTACGTAATCTCACTGTTTTACTTCGGCCCAAAGAAAGTGTGGGTTGTAACGGAACTAATATATTTAAATGGAGAATACGATGCATTTCATATTTTTTGGGTTTACAAGTCCACCTTTTGACTTTTTTTATGAATGGATGGCTCGGTGCTTGCATATAATTTGCAACTCCTCAATTAAATATTGGTGTCGTTTTTTGTGAAAGAGATATAAAGAACACGTCAGTGTGAGCTACCATGCGAAATCTCTTCTTTTCTTTCCCATGGAAGCAGAACAAAGATGGGGGGTGGGGGGCTTTTAGAATCCAAAGTCCAAACATTAAAAAATGGCTCCACTTGGTACCATTATTTTTCAAGGTAGAGTGGGTGAGAACATACGACACTATAGAGGACACGAATGGAACATTTTTTCTCAAAATGCAATATTTTAGAACATCAATATTTATTGCTAACATTTAAAACACATATTTCTCCAAAGTCCTCTCATGGACACATCCCTTCCTACACCCAAATTCACACCCTACTTCTGTGTCAAATTGTGATTGGATTTCAATATTTTTCATGAGTCCACCTCTAGTATCTAAGCATTATGTGTTAACTTATACACCAATCACAAGCTAACATTGAATTAGGGGCGTGGGAAGGGACATGTCCCTCGCATTTTTCACTTTTCCCATTCTTTCCGATTTTACTTACACATGTAAAGTTGTCTATTAATCCAACCATGGGCAATCAAAAGCAAAATATCTTATTCCCTGTTATAGAAGATCAATAGTATTTTACCTAATAATTAAAAAGGAAAATAAATCGAATTCATAATCCAAATAGGTAGTTAGCATTTATGTCAAAACATAACGAACTTTCAAAGAATAGAAATATGGCATTAAACAATAGCAATGGTGTATTGTCTCACTTGTATCTAATGATTACGTGCATTGGACGTTACACAGACGCGACACATGTTCTAAAATGATTGCGTGTTGGTTTGTATCTCGTTTTGTGTACAAGAGTATCGGATAAAAGTCTTTCTCAATATAGCATTACCTTTATTAATTTGTGGAATTATGATGACTATCATAAGAGTTGGAGTCGAGGGAGGATCATGCAGATAGCATAAGGGCATTGATGGCCCATTGTCATCAAGCTTAGCCAACTCTTCTTCAATGATTGCTATTCTACCATTTTTTATCCCCTTGTTCATCGACTACTTAAAAAATAAAATAAAAAATTCAATGGATTTTTTTGTTGAGAAAAAATTAAATGGAATTACACATGTGTGACGACCGTTGAGTGTTTATTGGGACTATGATTATATATCGCAATGCATATATTATTTAATTTCAAAAGTTTTATAAGATTTGATTTCATTGAAAGATGTAAAAAAGGTTTTTAAATTTCTAAATAGTCATTACTATTGACGAATCACAACAATTTTTTTTTCCTTTTATTCCCAAGCAATTGTTTAATTAATTAGTGAAAAAAAAAAAAAAAAAAATTAGACTAATGACAAGCAAGATCTATTTGGATAGGGGGGAAAAGAGGATGAGTGGAGGGGAGTAAAGTAAAATTAATTGAAAATTGGCTAATTTTGGACAAATTTTTATCTATCATACTCTATTTCACTCTCTCCCATAGGTTTCAGTTAACTCAACTGGTAAAGTTTCTAATAGTTGAATAAGAGATTTGAGATTCAATCTCACTCAATCCAAATAGAGTAGTAGTAGCACCAGCAAATGTCTAATGATAATGAGCAGCAGGGGCCTCACTAGATAACAGTTGGTACTCGGCCTATTTTGAAAGCTTTCCAATCCGGGTCGAAATAACCCGACCCGTTTAGGCAGACATCTATTTTTTTTCACAAAATGGGCCCATCACAATTCCCAGCAGTTTTCTTAGGGATTCCGAACTCACAAAATCGCACTGTTTTTTCGACCAAGAAGAAGCTCAGAAGCTCCATCGAAAATATAAAGAAAACTGATTCGGCTTGATTCTTGGGAATCAAATAATTCTGTGAGTAACTTAAGCTTTTCTAGTTTTGCTTCGTATTACGTGTCCATCCTTTCTCTCTTTCTCTCTCGAAGTTGAAGTTCACTTAGGTTCCGTTTCTGAGAGAGCAGATTAAGATATTTGTGAAATTTCAATTGCTTTTCTTTTCCTGCAATCTTAGCAATTTAGTGCATGTTGTGTAATCTTTAACTGTTTGTAGCATCGCATTTCTCTATTTCTGTTACCTGTTTCCCTTGGAATATTTGGATTTGCAACTCTAATATATAATCCACTACATAATATTTTCACAGTCATGCCTTAGGTTATAGAGCTCTACTCAACTATAAAATTCTAAAATTATCACATGGAGGCAAGTGTTTAAACATCATTAGTAGGCGAATTTCGGTGTGATTGTTTCTTTGATTTCTTGGTAATGCTACGAGTAATTATTAGGTATTCCTCGAGTGCAGCCACGTTGTACACTATACAAATAAACAAAGGTACTTTTTCCGCATTGCCTTTTAAGCTCATGTCATTTTTTTTTTGGTTATATTAAATGGTCTACCTACATTAGCTATAGTTGGGAGTATCTATTAATTTTCCATAAGGCTACTGATTTTACCAAATTTTATTGAACCAAAAACCGGGGAACTCTCTCTATCTTCTCCCTGCGGCTTAAAACAACTCAAGAGATAGAAGAGATGGGTCTAATTCCCTTCACATTACGTGACAGAGCCCACACCCACGAATGAGCTTAGCTCATTTGACAATCTGAGAACATGAATAGCTTTCCAACTAGATCACAGCGACAAGAAGGATTCGATGTCTACTATTAGGAAATCAATAGACCATTGGGGGCTGCAAGTGGGCGATTGAACGGCATTGCTTGCATCTCCTTCTAGGATTAATTTGGTGAAGCTGCAGTCAGTAGCTTTTGAAGTTGTTGGAAGGGCTGCTTTTTGGCTTTTGCCATCAAGGGATTGTCAATATATACCAAGTCTGTATACGCAAAAAGAATCTCACCTGGTGGTCATGACAAAAAGCTGCAATACTTGCTTGGTTGTCTATTAATGCAGCATGAAAATTCACTTTGAGAAACCAGGGAAAGGAGGAGACCAGGCAGAAATTACACCCTACTTATGTCTCAAGTTGTGATTGGTTCAACACTTTTCACATGAGTCCACCTTGGGAACCTAACCATGTTGTGTCAACTTATGCCCCAATCACGAGTTAACACTTAATTAGAGTGTGGGAATGGGATGTGTCCCTCGCATTTTTCATTTTTCCCATTCTTTCCGATTTTATTTACATGTATAAAAGTTATCCATTAGCCCATTCATGGGCAATTAAAAGCAAAATATTGTATTCCCTATTATAGAAGATCAACAATAGTTCACCCAATAATTAAAAAGGAAAAGAAATCAAATTCATAATCCAAATAAGTAGTTAGCATTTATGTCAAAACATAACAAAATTTAAAAAAATAGAGATTTGGGTATTAAATGATAGCAAGGGTGTATTGTGTCTTGCTTGTGTCCAATGCTTATGTACATTGGACATTACACAGATGTGACACATGTTCTAAAATGATCATGTTTTGGTTCATATATTGTTTGGTGCACAAGAGTATTGGACAAAAGTCTTACCCAATATGATCTTATCTTTCTTAATTCTTGGAATTATGATGACTATTACAAAATTTGGAGTTAAGGGAAGATCACAGAGAGAGCCTAAGGGCTTTAATGGCCTTCTGTCATCAAGCTTGGCGGACTCTTCTTCAATGATTGCCTATTCTGCCTTTTTTTATCCCCTTGTTCATTGACTACTTAAAAGGAATTAGATACGTGTGATGGTTATCAAGTATTTAGGATTATGATTATTTATCATAGTGCTTATTATTTAGTTAAAAGAATTTTGATAAGATTTTTTTTTTCATTGAAAGATGTAAATAAGGTATTTAAATTCCTCTTACTAGTTTGGAATATTTACTATTGAGTATTGACAAACAACAAGTACTTTGCCAGCAAATATCTTATGAGCACGCTATACAGAGTGGGCTCACTTGTTATTGTGGCCTCTGTTGAAAGCCTTCCAATTCAGGTTGAAATAATCTGATCCATTTTGTCAGACGTCTTTTACACAAATGGCCCATCACAATTCCCAGCAGTTTCTTAGGGCTTCTGATTTATGAACTCTCACAAATCCCTTCTTTGGTTTCACACGAAGCTTACCTATAATTTCCGAGCACTGTTTTTCGACCAAGAAGCAGCTCAGAAGTTCCATAAAAAATTCAAAGAAACTGATTCGGCTTGATTTTTTGGGAATCAAATAATTCTGTGAGTAACTTAGCTTTCTAGTTTTTCTTCTTCTCACGTCCATCCTCTCTCTCTCTTTCTCTCTCGAAGTTGAAGTTCACTTAGGTTCTGTTTCTGAGAGAATAGATTAAGTTAATTATGAAATCTCAATTGCTTTTCTTTTCCTGCAATCCTAGCAATTTAGTGTTTGTGTAATCTTTAACAGTTTGTAGCATTGCATTCTCTATTTCTGTTACCTGTTTCCCTTCAAATAATTGGATTTGCGACTCTGATATATAATCCACTACATAATATTTTCACAGTCATGCCTTAGGTTATAGAGCTACTAAACTATTAAATTCTAAAATAATGATATGGAGGCAAATGTTTAAACATCCTTAGTAGGCGCATTTCTGTGTGATTGTTCATTGATTCCGTGGTAATGCTATGAGTAATCCTCGAGTACAGCCACGTGGTACTTGATACCAATTAATAAAGTTATTATGTCATTTATTTTTCTGTTTGTAATAAATGGTTTACCTACATCAGCTATACTCTGGGAGTATCTATTAATTTTCCATAATTCTTCCTGGGGCTTAAAACAACTCAAGAGATAGAAGAGATGGGGCTAGCTCCGCACACATTACATGACAGAAGCCCATACACACGAATGGGCTTAGCTCATTTGACCATCTGAGGACATGAATAGCTTTCCAACCAGATCACAACAACAAAAAAGATTTAATGTCTACTATTAGGAAATCGAGGGCTGCAAGTGGAAGATTGAATGACATTGCTTGCATCTCCTTCTAGGATTAATTTGTTGAAGCTGCACTCAGTAGCATTTGAAGTTGTTGAAGGGCTGCTTTGGCTTTTTTCATCAAGGCAATATATTCCAAGTCTGTATACAAAAAGGAATCTCAGACTGTGGTCATGAAAAAAAAAGTTGCAATACTTGCTTGGTTGTCTATTAATGCAGCATGAAAATTCACTTTGAGAAACCAGGGGAAGGAGGAGACCAAGCAGAGAACAAATTCTTTGGAATTAATTTGTAGGGCTAGTTGCATTGGACCAATCTGGGGCTTATTAGCCACTTGTTTGTTCCTTTGAGCGCGATAGTCACTCCACAAGTATAAGTGCTTGTGGGGTGTGGGGGGCAACGGCTGAGGTTTAAGTCTCTAGAAAGGAACTTCACACATATATACACTTAGATTATGCTAAAGTAGGATTTCTATTTTACCTATCAAAAAAAAAAATTTGTTTGTTCCTTTGCATCCAAACTAGAACACAACAAACCGTTGCATACATTGAGAAGTTCCTTGTTTTCTCATATGGCACATTGAGAGTCCTTGGATTCCAAATCACTTTGATCCAGTCCACAATGGAGGATAGATTTAATGCATCTAATCTGATTGGCCAAGGTGACGTCAGTTACACAATTCTTGTGACATGACACACTAAGAGAAACTGTTCGATTGATTCAAGGGCTGCATTACACATACTGCAGTTAACTTAAGGTTTTCTATCAAACATCTTGAATTTAGGACCACCTTAGTCAGAATGATTTGCCATGCCCTTCTCCTTAGGAGAAGTTTAAGTCTAATGCATTTCGAACCTCCTAGGTGCCTTCCATTTTTCTTTATATAAGGGATCACTTTCAAAGAAGCGGGGTTTCTTTGGAGAAATTATTTAGTGCTCCTGGCTGACTAAGTCAGCCTTGCCTAGCGGTCCACCCACCCAATAATTAAATGCCATGTGTCATAATTAGCCAAGTCAAAGCTTAGTAAGCATCCAAAAAATGAACAAGTTTTTATTTTTATTTTTATGCCAATCAAACGTTAGGGTAATCATCTTCCTTGCTTAGCTGACATAGTCACACTAGTTTCCACCGAGGAACTCACAATCCCCATGGCAATTAATCAAGGTATGCTGACTAAAGCAATTCACACACACACACACAGAGTTTAAACCCTAATGTCAGATCAGTTTTAAAGAAAGACTAGGATTCATTATGTGGATTCTAACTAAGATCTGACTTGGCTAATTATAACACATGGCATTTGATTATTGGGTGTGTGGACCACTAGACAAGGTTGATGTGTTCTGCTAGGAACACCAAATAATTTCTTGTTTTGTTGACCAGTTCAGTATGCTCTATGCTGATTTTGTCGAGAAGCTTCCATTTTGATTTGGGACCTAGGTGATTTTGTCTTCCTGGTGTGATTGGGATAGCTGAATTTTGAGAATACTGAGTCAAATGTCTGACATATTCTTTGTTGGTTCCGCTGTCTTGGATTCTCTAGAATTAATTCTGAGACCAATTAACCTCTAGAGAAACAGAGGAAGAGTTTCTTGGTTTAAATTATGGCAGATATGGGACCCAAGGGGAGTTCCACACATCCAGGCCAATCCCATAGCCAACTCTCCAACATGATATTGAGTTGATGTCTTATAAGAACAACTTAACGATCTTAGCAGCAGTACAGAAGGAGGATAATAATTTGCAGAAAATTGAAAGAACAGTAAAAAGAGGTTCCAGCTCTTGATGGAATGTCTTGCTATCCAAGTATACATCCAAGTTATATCCTTAGACACTCAATAATGAACTAAGGCCTCAGCTTTTTACAAAGGAAACTCAAAATCAGACCTAATACTCTAGGAGCAGCCCCTTGAGACCTTTAAATAAACTTGAGAACAACTCTGCAAATCAGAATCCTCTTTCCTAGGTACCCAGAAAATATCACACTTTTTGATTTGGTGTTATCAAGATTCAAGAAAGACAAATAGGATTTCTTAGGGCTTTGACTTTTTGATTGTTTCAGTCATTAATTACTTAGAAAGCATACAGTAGTCAGAGGAATTTTTTGTGGGGGTCTTCTGAGGGGAGTTTCAAGTTTCCGTTGGCGGCTTGGGATAAGGTGTGTTCTTTTGTTTAGAGAGGCGGTTTGGGGATAAGAAGTGTGGTGTCTTTTAATCAAGCTCTCTTAGGGAAATGGCTGTGGAGATTTGGTCATGAAACTTCCCATCTCTAGCAGAGAGTTATCTCCATTAAATATGGTGAAGGTCAAGGGGGGTAGTGCACTAAAGTCCGTAGGAGGGCTCATGGGTGTGGTCTTTGGAGAAGCATTAATGAATGGTGGGAGAGCTTTTCTAAGCACCTGTCCTTTGAGGTGGGAGATGGTACTCGTATCCGTTTTTGGCATGATAGGTGGATTGGTGAGAATTCTTTAAAAGATCGCTATCCTGAGCTTTATGCATGTTCAGCGGTCAAAGATGCTTGCATCTCTGAGGTTTTGTGGACTCCAGAAGGGGGTACTGTTAGAGTGTGGAATTTAAGGTTTTATAGAGCGTTTGAAGATTGGGAGTTGGCTGCTTCTTATTCTCTATTTCAGCTTATCCATCCTCGTATCCCTCGGGGTGATAGGAGGGATTCTCTTCGCTGGCGGCTAAAAGGGAATGGAAAGTTCGACACTCGGTCTTACTACCATGAGATTCGGGGGGCCTCGAATTCTTTATTTACTTGGAAGGGAGTTTGGAAACCAAAGATTCCTAAGCGCGTGACGTTCTTTATGTGGACTGCTGCACATGGTCGGATCCTCACTCTGGATAACTTAATGCTTAAAGGTCGCCATTTGGCTAATTGGTGTTGTATGTGTTGCTGTGATGGGGAGTCGGTAGACCATCTTCTTCTTCATTGTCCTGTTACTCATTCCCTATGGGCTTTCATGATTTAGGCTTTTGGTGTTCATTGGGTTATGCCGGGTTCGGTGGCGGGTTTGTTATCTAGTTGGCATCGGTGGCTGGGGAAGCATAATTCGGATATGTGGAACTTGGTTCTAGGGTGCTTAATGTGGACTATGTGGTTGGAGCGAAATCGTCGATCTTTTGAAGATAAAGAGAAAACGTTGGAGGAGTTAAAGATTTTATGCCAACGCAGCCTAATGGAGTGGTCTCGTTGTTGGGGNACCTTAGTTTGTTTTTTTTTTTTTTTCTTTTTTTTTTTTTTTTTTTTTTTTTGGGTATTGAAGCACCTCACCATACAATGGGCCAACTATAAGTTCAAAAAAAAAAGTTTTAAGTTTCATAGTTTGGAGCTAATGTTGTTTGGGTGTTTCTACTACTATTTAAATCAATTGAATAGAATGTTCGGCATTGTGGTTCAGATGTGCAGTGTAAATTTTTTTTTATTTAAATTTTTGTAGGTTCTGTTGTTGTTTTGTATTCTTTTGGTTTTGTAATTCTGCATTGGTGGCTATGCTTAGGGCCTAGGGGTGAGAGTGTGGTAAGAAGTAGAGGTGGTTAGTTCATGAGTTTGTTGTGAAGAACTAACGAATGCAAACATTTACTTAGGTCCACTATGTAGGATGTGGATTTTAACCTAGATATGAAAATAAAAAAAAAAAGACGTGATTTTTTTTGGGAAATCCTAAAAAGTATCCAAGGTTGTGAATGATTTTGAATACATTTTTGAAGTTGAACTTGAGCTTGGTGAGGAAGGCATTCTTGTGCACCACAGTGAAGTGCACATGAGCTTCCTAGTGTGGAGGAGATGAGGATGGAGGGCTTGGTCATCCATTGAGAATGTTGAGAAGACCTTTGCAACTATCAAGGTCTTGAAGCATATCGGTCCCTCTCCTACTACCAAAAAAGTCAAGGATAGCTACTCGATTTGTGCCAATAAGGGTAAGATGTGCAACCACCCTTGCATCAATCGCAAGGGCCTACTAAATGTTTATGAAAAGTTGAAAACTAAGGAGGCTAAGCTTGTGAAGGCCTTTCGGAGCATTCTCGGAATTGATATTGTCAACGTGGGAGGCTGAATTTATTGAACTGTGCTTTAGGAAAACACCTTGTGGGGGTTGTCATGTGGATCAAGTTGGTTGTGGAGAACCTAGACTCAATCAGTTGATCTATAGGTCATTTGAGAAGAGCACAAAGGTCGAAGATGATGATGGTGTGGACAGCAAATTGGACCTATCAATGCTAATTGTTTTTTTTTTTTTTTTTTTTAAATAAGTTACTAATTGATTTTGTTGGATCTGATTGATTGTGATTGAAGCTTATTGATAATAATTGATGCTATTATAGAGGGTGTTTTTTAATATGATGTTATCTCATTGTGATTTTATTTTATTTTCATTTTTGATGTAATTTGGGGACTCTTTTTAAAGGGCTCTAAAGTTCAAGCAAGCCCATGTACTAAGTCCTAGGTTGTTATAATGCTTAATGTTGATTCCATGCAACCTTAGGTGTTGATTCCTAGCTAACCCCGTCCTCGTCCCATCCCTTTACTGGGGTGAGCTACGGTGGATCTGTGTAGGTCTCATGAGCTGTAGATATTGAACATCAACTTTAAACATTGGAAATATCTCTAGTTCTTATTTAGAAACTAGTGTTCTTTTTTTAAAATATATATAAGTCCGGTTAATGTATGCCTTTGGGGCATACATTAATCATCAATTTTAAGAAATTTTTTATGGAGAATTGAAAAGTTAGTCATTTTTTCATTTTCCAAGTTTTCCTAAAATTGTTTATTAATGTATGCTCAAAGGGCATACATCAGTAAAACCCTATATATGCATGTGTGTGTATATAAAGTAATAATGATTCATTGAAAATAAATTGAACAATGAAAGATGTATGGAGGTTTCTCTCACCCCAAATGGTCTACATCACTTAGTGAGGCAGCATAACAACAAAACCTAAATGGTCTACATCACTTAGTGAGGCAGCATAACAACAAAACCTTAGTTCCAAAATTCGGGGTATGGGTTTATGGCATTTGTCTTCCAAAGCTCCCCTTTCTAGCATGCCACTAACTCCACCACCCTCCTCAGTAGAAGCCGTTGCACTCCAAAAAGACAAAAAAACTCATGACCCTAAATTGTACACATAGTTACAACGAAGTAATAAATGCTAAGTTGTCTCCCCATTATGCATATTGTAAGGACGTGTTTTATAGCCCCCAAACCCAAGATGTATAGGATGTTGGCTCAGTGAGCCCAGTATAATAAATTTGTAGAGAGTGGATTAAAAGAACTAGGCACTAATGAATTTGACAACGGCTAGTATGGATGTAAAAGATGATTAAGCAAGAACAAGGGATATAGAGCTGAATAAATTCAATGCCTCTTCTCTATTCCCCCCCCCCCCTCCCCACCCCTCTCATGGGGTCTCTTACATTATATATCTCCTTTTAGACCATCTTGACCTCCCCCCCTCCCCACCCCTCTCATGGGGTCTCTTACATTATATATCTCCTTTTAGACCATCTTGACCCTACATTTGTATATCATTTGAGCCCTTACACGAGTGCTTGTCCCATTAGACATCTTTTTTGGCTTTCTGTGAGTTGTAGTAACCAAGACAACACTGTTTAGAGGTCTTCTCCACATAAATGTGGCCAAAAAAGTAGATACAGTGCATTCAATGTGGTGGTAGCAGCTTTTCTTTAGGGTACATTTGGTACACTGAATGAGAATTACGACAGGAATTGTAATATTTATTACTAGGAATAAAATGTGTTGTAATATAATAACTAAACATATTCATTAGTTTGGTTGTGAGTTATAACATTAGAATAAAACTTAACATTTATTTTAGGAAATTTTTTACTCATATAATTTATATTTTTTTTTAAATTGTTATTTTTAAATTTAAAAGAGATATGTGTTATTTTTTATGATTTTTTATTTTTATAATTGTTAGATGTATATGAAAAGTTTGTTTACTTGGAAATATATTAAATTTTGAAATTATTGCACTTACTAAGGAATAGCTAGTACAACATTTTAAAGAGGAATAGTTATTCCTCGTTTTGAAGAATAGCTATTTAGAAGGAATGATTATTCCTTATAATAAAAACATAATCAAACTAAAGAATAACTAAATCATAAGAATAATTATTACATTACAACTCCTATTACAGTCTACCAAATATGCTCTTAGATATTTGCTCATTAAGTTTTGAGTCTGAACCATTCACTACTGTTCCTTTGTCCTCGGAATAGTCACGCTCTCGGCCAAGGCCTAAGGCCTTATATACAAATTTGAGCCTTTACTCTTACAATAGCCCCTCAAAACTCCGGTTTTTCCCTCTTATCCGAGGAGAAAAAGTGGAGTTTTGATCTCATAATAATTGAGGACTTTAATTTGCTCAAAGCCAGCCATTTGAGGAGCTGGATGTCTGAGGTTCTGTTTTGACACTTAGGCTGCGTTTGAATTGGGCGTAAATCATTTCAGGAAATGGTTTTCCACATTTTCTTCGTGTTTGGCTGTTCCGGAAAATAAAATCACTTCCAATTTTCCCTTACACAACGGAAATCATTTTCAGTACCTATTTTTACTTCAAAGTATTTCCGAAGAGAGAGAGAGAGAGAGAGAGAGAGAGAGAGGAAGGAAGAAACGGAGCGACCCATGAACCCAAAGCCAGAGCTGGCGACCACTGCCATAAGCCGTCGACCCACGACCCACCGATCTTCGAACCAGAGCCAGCGACCCACGAACCCAAAGCCTAAAGCGTTTGACCTAGACCTAGACGTTCGACCCATCGCCTTCGACCTTTGACCTTCGACCCATGGCCTTCGACCCAGACCTTCGACGACCCAGACTTTGACCCAGATCTCGTCGTTGACCTAGACCCAGACTCGATCTCGTCGACGACTCAGTTTTGTTTTTTTAAAGTTTGGTTGTTTTGGATGTTGAGAAAATGTGAAAAAATTGTAGGAAAATAGCATTTTCCTAATAGAACCAAACACATGAAAATATTTTTCACAACAATTTTCATAATATAACCAAACACTTGAAAATATTTTCATTTTCGAATATTTTCTGAAAAATAGCATTTCCGGAAAATAGGTATTTTTCGGAAAATATTTTACGGGAACCAAACGAACCCTTAGTGAAAAACCAAAGCATGTGGTTTGAGAATCCAGGTATGTCTAAGGTTCTGTTTAAGCACTTGTAAAGATGTCATAGTGTTAATTTTCTCTTAGCATCTGGTACGAGGACC
This sequence comes from Quercus suber, assembly GCF_002906115.3. Classification (NCBI taxonomy): domain Eukaryota; kingdom Viridiplantae; phylum Streptophyta; class Magnoliopsida; order Fagales; family Fagaceae; genus Quercus; species Quercus suber. The sequence continues at coordinate 737,381 of NW_027069730.1, forward strand.
TAGGCATGACTAAGGTTCTGTTTGAACACTTGTAAAGATGTCATAGTGTTAATTTCCCCTTAGCATCTGGTCTGAGGACCTAGACATGATTAAGGTTCTGTTTGAACACTTATAAAAATGTCATAGAGTGTAAATTTCCTCTTAGCATCTGGTCTAAGGACTTAAGCATGACTAAGGTTCTGTTTAAGCACTTGTAAAGATGTCATAGTGTTAATTTTCTCTTAGCATCTGGTACGAGGACCTAGGCATGACTAAGGTTCTGTCTGAACACTTGTAAAGATGTCATAGTGTTAATTTCCCCTTAGCATCTAGTCCGAGGACCTAGGCATGACTAAGGTTCTATTTGAACACTTGTAGAGATGTCATAGAGTGTTAATTTTCTCTTAACATTTGGTCCGAGGACCTAAGCATGATTAAGGTTCTGTTTAAGTATTTGTAGAGATGTCATAGTGTTAATTTCCCCTTAGCATCTGGTCCGAGGACCTAGGCATGATTAAGGTTCTATTTAAGTACTTTTAAAGATGTCATAGTGTTAATTTCCCCTTAGCATTTGGTTCGAGGACCTAGGCATGACTAAGGTTCTGTTTGAACACTTGCTTGATGGCCCCTGCCTGCTTGAATTTCATAACCTCATCTCTGACAGGATCTGCATGTCTCTTGGATGGGCACCGAGGTGATTGCTTTTTGGGAGTGATGGATGGGTCAATATTTAAATGATGATAGATAAAGTTTGAATTCGCCCCCAAGGCTTTAGCCCCTTGTACAGGTCGAGGTACATAATCTCAGCACCACTATCCTCTCAATCTTGTTCATGCTCACGATCTCCTTCACACTTAAGGTTAAGAAAATCCTCTTGTCATAGAGAACCTGTGGGTTTTGCTTGGTGGATCCTATCATAGTCGACCGTTGCACTCACTAATACACAAGTTCTCTCCACAGACAACGCCAATTGTAAGGACATGTTTTATAGCCCCCAAGCCCAAGATGTATGGGATGTTGGCTTAGTAAGTTTAGTGCAATAAATTTGTAGAGAGTGGATTAAAAGAACTAGGCACTAATGAATTGGACAACGGCTAGTATGGATATAAAAGATGATTAAGCAAAAACAAGGAACATAGAGCTGAATAAATTCATTGTCCGAGGAGATGAACTCACTGTCCGAGGAGGTAAGTCTCCATATAAATTGATTAAATAGAGTAAAAGTGCAATTTAGATTGCTACAGTGCCTCTTCTCTATTCCTCCCACCCCCCAACCCTTCTCGTGAAGGGTCTCTTGCATTATATATCCCATTTTGGACCATCTTGATCTACACTTGTTGATCATTTGAGTCCTTACGCGAGTGCCTATCTCATCAGACACCTTCTTTGGCTTTTTATGAGTTGTGGTAACAAAGGTAACACTGTTCAAAGGTCTTCTTCATATAAATGCGACTAGAAAAGTAACTGTAGTGCATTCAATGCGGTGGTAGCAGCTTTCTTTTAGTTATTTTTGGGTTCCCATCTTTCTGGTACATTTATGGCGCACGTCCCTATTATTAGAGCTTCCCGAAAAGTTACTTTAATCATTAGGATCTACATCTTATCTATATTTACTCGGACCACCTTCTCATTCGTATCTTGCTCATTAAGTTCTGAGTTTGAACCATTCACTCTCGTTTCTTTGTCCTCAGACTACTCACGCTCTTGACCAAGGCCCAAGGCCTTATATACAAATTTAGGCCCTTACCCCCACACATATGTTTACACATGCAACATCAATCAATAATGGAAATATTTCGCTCTCGAAGATTCTCCATAGTGATGATATGTCCCTAGGCTTTTGTCCATGATAAAAAAGCTACATTTGAAGGAATCTTAACCTTTCAAATGCTTTTATATGAAAAGTAAGGGGAAAGCCCTGCACTCAGGATCCGATAATACAACTTGACCTAAAAAATACGGCTCTTAGCCAAGTCCAAATCTTCCAGTCCTCCTCATCCCTATAAACTTTAACGGAGTAAAGAATACCATGAAACAATTGCAAACTCCTCACCTCCTAATCGTTAAAAAATCTAGTAAACAAAACATCCCAGTTAATAACTCCATGCCAATTCATATTAGCCACCACAAGATCCTTTTTATCTTTGGCTATGCGGTACAATATCGAATTCGCATCCTTCAAAATTTTATCCCCATACCATAGATCAAGCCAAAACTAAACTCAGAGACCATTATCACCTCGAATTCAACTTACTATGAGAACCTCCCCCAGCCTTTTTGGATTTGTTTCCAATAGGGATACTCCATAAGGTTCCTTAATCACATTAGAAGTCCAATTCGGGCACTACACCCGTACTTCAAAGCCGCTACATTTCTCTATAGAGAGTTAGGTTCATTGGTATATTGTCAAGCCATGTCCCTAACAAAACATTGTGGAAATGCATAAGGCTTCTAATTCCTAACCGCCACATTGGACTGGATCACAAACTGTCTTCTAGTTTACCAAATGAAATTTAACCTCATCAATTAACCCTACCCATAGAAAATCACTTTGTAATTTCTCAAGGCAATGACAACACTAAAATAGGTTGGTAAACTAGATAGGGTGCTCTTTATTAAAATGGGCTATGATTATATAGAATTTTTTTTGCATTTAGCTTCATTTTTATAATATTTTAGTTAGTTGTCTAGTTTGCAAAACTATTTAGCAAACTAGCATCTCAAGTGGCTAAAACTCGAGTTCCAAGATAGAAATCGAGTTTTTAAAATTTGAGTTGCAAGTAGTGGCAGTTGAGGTGGAAAAAAATCCACGTGGAGCTCGAGTTTTTAAGACTTGAGTTCTACCTTTTACTTTCCCAATGCCTATGCTGCTTCTTCTTCTCCTATTCTTTCCTTCAGCCCGTGATTCTTCTTCATCGGATCTGCGTTCTCCAACCCATGATTCTTCTTCGTCGGATCTACGTTTGCCGTAGAGGTTTTTGGATCTGGTACTTTTGCTTCTTCTTCCCCTTCATTTTTTGGTTCTTCATCTTCATCTTCATCTTCATCGTCAACTTCGTTCCTTTTCTTCTCTGGAACTCTAGTCTTAAAGACTCGAGTTCCATGTGGCAAAAACATCTCCATCTCAGCAATTAGAATTCGAGTCTTTGAGGCTCAATTTTTCTGCCAACTTGAGCCTCACAAGCTCGAGATGTTATTCTCCTCATTTCTTTCCAATTCTTGCTAACTAACTATATAGTGTGGTAAACTCATGCTATTCTGCAAATTACCTCTGATTATATAAGAACTCATTGGTTGTCAAATCATTTCTCAAGTCAGGACTTGGTACATTGTGTAACTAGACAATGAATTTTGGAAGTAAAAATGTTTCAAATATATGTATATTGCTAATAGCGGTTATGCTTTGTTGCTCTGGTGGAGAACGTTTTCTGCATTCATGGTGTTCGATATGGTAGAAAACACGTCAGCCAAAAATGTTTTTTCTTTTGGGTGGAGAATGGAAAACAATCCTAATTTGGTTAGAAATGTTCTCCACTCTTTAAATGTGTTCTACACATTTCTAGAATGTTACATTTTTTTTATTGTTAGACATTTTTAGAATGTTACATACACGATAGATCACCACAAATAAACCATACACAACAAAAGACTTTACCTATGATAATTTCTCTATCTCCACAAATTGATTGTTGATTGACTGTTGAATTTTCCATATAACCTTCTACTCTCAAACGCATCCATTTCGTACTTGATTTATCTTGTAAATTCTGGATTTGGGGTCTGTTTTCCAATTTGAGGCTCCTGAATGGTGCTATCATCTGTTTAGGAAAGCAGATGAACACCTTTTATGATTCATTATGTGCTACAGTCAAAGATAGTGCTACAGTCAAAGGTAGTATTTTGAACTATGCTTCTGAGTGTGATATAGAGAAATCCTAAAAACGGAATATGTCGGTATTAATGATATAGATCAAAGAGAGCAATAGAGTTTAAAACTACTGTCAAAGGGCTGGACTTCACGGGTAGATTTACAGGGAAAAGAGAGAGAATAAATTTTTTGTTGAAATTTATGAATTCTGAATATAATTTGAGTACCAACACCTAGCACACTTGTAGACCATATTATCTTGTTAGAAAATATTTAAACAAAGTAGAAGATTTTCTAACCATTGTAAAATGCCCTCCCCTTCCTAACATTCTGTCAAGTTAAATGGACTAAATCTCCTTCATGATGTTTCAAACTTAATATAGTCGAAGAATAGGAGATGGAAGGATAACTTATCAAAAAAATTTAGATGCAAAGATAGTGTAAGGCATACAGATTTTGTAGTGCTTATGGTTATGGGTGTCTTGTTGGCAGTATAGTTCAGTGTTTGGTTGCAGAATTCCATATGAGCAAGGAAATGAATAATATATCACTTATGGATATTTCTCCTTGAGTATATCTTTTCCAAGTAGGTGTTTGCTATGGCATATATGTGTTTTTCCATGGGTACAGCATTCTTTGTGGATGAGAAACTTTGTTACTTGTATGTTGACTTTGGGGGGAAAAACATGAATCTCTAAGTAGTTTAGGATTAACATTATTAATTACAAATATTACATCCTTTTTTGCTCCTCTACTTTCCTTTTTTACTTCAGTTCATAAGCTACAAAAATCTTTTTGATGCATGTGCTAGATTAAGTGTCTGTTTGAGAACAACTTATTTAGCTTTTTGTTGAAAATGTTTTGCTGAAAGTGTGCTAAAGTATACTTGTACCTTGAAAAAATCTGAAAAAGTGAGAAAATGCGGGAAAAATTGAGGTTTTAAAAAGCTGTACGTATAAACTAAAAGTTTATGCTTATGCCAAATAGGCTCTTACAAGAATGGTTTTCCTGTGTTGTTGTTTATTTCTTATCTCTTTTCTAGAAGTCATCTTCTCTCTTATAGATGTGGCTCCCTTTCCCTTAAAACATACATTTTTTGTTACTCAAGGGGGTTGAATGCCTAATTGTAGTTCAAGTACTTTTTTTTGGTGTGTTTCAAAAAGGAAGCACAAACGCACCAATTTTCCCGATGTGTCTATGTTTGACACATATAGGGCACAGTTACTCCAAGCGTGTCCAAGATGTGATGGGCAAATAACGGAAATAATTTTGAGTTTGAATTTGGGATGGACACACTAGGATATGGTTCCAAAATGGGAGGCTTAAAATTAGGGAAAACAAATGTGGGGGCTTTTTTTTTTTTTGTGTGTAGCTGTCCGATGGTATGCAACTTTTTTGAGATTTGGGTGTAATTTTGGCCATCAATGATGGATTCCTTTAAGAAGAGATTTCTTGTTGGTGTCGACCTCCACAAAGCAGACAAAATATGAGACATGGGAATTCAGGCACTAGCTGAGTTTTGAGCCCCCTGAATGGAACTCTCTTTCTCTGTGTGTGAGATTGAGAGAGGATGGACATGGAGGGGATATCTACCTATGGCAAACATTTGAGCATGTCCTCATATGGTCCTTTTTTTTTGGGTCAAGTAGATAAGGAGGCAACATGGAATTTAATTGATGCTATTGGGCCAGTGGATTGGGTTGGGCAAGCCATTCCAAGGGGCTCTTCAAAAATCATTTGGCCACAAAACACTGAAGTTATGTTGCAAGGTCGGCCAGTGAGACAATGGGGGATAAGATTCTCCCTGTCAAGACGGAAATAGCCTCACCAATGAAGGCCAGAAGTATTGAAGGAATGGGCACATCATGACATCATTAGACATCTTTTCCAAAGTTTTAGTAGACCATTTAAAAAAAAAAAGGTTGCATTTAAACATGTAGAACATTTAAAAAAAAGATTGGAGTAAATATTTAAAATCTTTCAAGTTTCTTATCTACTTTTTAAACCTAAATATGACAAAATATATTTAGTTATTTAATTATTTATTTTATAACCACCTATTATACTTTAGTTTTTCAAAGTTGTCATATCTATCACAGAACACACCTGTGTCCGATATCATATTGTATCTTACCCTTGTCCCGCGTCTATATCGGTGCTTCCTAACTGGAATGTAATAGCTTATCGAATTTCATCAAAATTCATGTGTTTATGATTTAATGAGTACTTAGTGGAACATTTTTATTTATTCTATTAATTACTTATTGAATTGATGAGAGTAGAACTAGTGTAGATGATGATCAATGAGATGTTATAACTGTAAGACCTTGTTACCTCTGATTTGGAATCATCTACATTGTCGAGTGCATATATTTATAGGAACAAGAGCTTGGCTTCTTTGGGTGTGTAGATATATACTTTACCTTTTCTTTTGGGGATATATTTCCTTCTTCTTCTTCATTTATTTATTTATTTTGCTTTGGTTGGTTCTGTTGGTGCTTTAGTTGTGCTACATTGTTATGCTATTGGATACATATGAAAAACCATGAATAAGGATGGTGTATTTTGCTGAGTCATGCTGGGCAATGATGATAACATAGTAGAAAGTTCCAAGCAAGTTCATCTTTGTTGTATTTTTATATTTAGTTATTTAATTATTTATTTTATACCCACCTATTATACTTTTGTTTTTCAAAGTTGTCATATCTATCACAGAACACACCTGTGTCCGATATCATATTGTATCTTACCCTTGTCCCGCGTCTATATCGGTGCTTCCTAACTGGAATGTAATAGCTTATCGAATTTCATCAAAATTCATGTGTTTATGATTTAATGAGTACTTAGTGGAACATTTTTATTTATTCTATTAATTACTTATTGAATTGATGAGAGTAGAACTAGTGTAGATGATGATCAATGAGATGTTATAACTGTAAGACCTTGTTACCTCTGATTTGGAATCATCTACATTGTCGAGTGCATATATTTATAGGAACAAGAGCTTGGCTTCTTTGGGTGTGTAGATATATACTTTACCTTTTCTTTTGGGGATATATTTCCTTCTTCTTCTTCATTTATTTATTTATTTTGCTTTGGTTGGTTCTGTTGGTGCTTTAGTTGTGCTACATTGTTATGCTATTGGATACATATGAAAAACCATGAATAAGGATGGTGTATTTTGCTGAGTCATGCTGGGCAATGATGATAACATAGTAGAAAGTTCCAAGCAAGTTCATCTTTGTTGTATTTTAGAGCTCTTTGAACTTATCATTTAACATAGTAGTTTGAATTTTGATTCTGGTTTTTCTTTATTGATTTTCCAATGTGTTGGTTTTTTTGTTTTGTTTTGTTTCTGATAAGTTCCAATATGTTGAAATTATCTCTCTTGTTGGAGGCTTTTTTTCTTGGAAGTTCTGGAGTTGGAGCCTTTTCTTTTGGATTTACAAATTAACAGGTTACTTTTCCTCTTTGATGTTTATATTTTAATATGTTTGTGATATATCTATATAAAACTTAAAAATATAGTTGGCTCCTTTAATTTGGTCATTTGACTGGCATGCATCTATTGAGATTTGAGGGCTGCGAAAATTGGGCAACATACACATGCAATGAAGAAGGTAATATTGAGATCGATGTGTATAAACCTTGTGCTGGGAAAATCGGTGTGATACAAAGGTATGCCATTTTGTGTGCTTAGTTGTCATGCACCTCCTGATTGATCTGGTGTCATCTTTCACAGGAACAGCTGTTATCTTAAGAATATTGGCAAGGAAAAAGGCACAAGAAGGAGTAATTTGTTTTGCTGAGTTGCTGAGAGAAGAGCTGACATTGGCAAAGTTGAGCAAACGGCTCTTCAATGCCAAGATTTGCATTGACCTTTATTTCAGGTCTTTATTTTCATTGCATCTAGTTCTTCCTGCCAAATGCATTCAATGGTTGAGCCTGTTTTGGCTTTAGCTTGAATCCAAATGTGCCTGCATGTGTTTTTCATTGGAGCCTGACATGAATTCATACAGCTAGTTTTGACTCTATCAAGTTTGATCATACTTTCATGTCCTAAATTATGCTCTGTTTTTAGGAGATGTCTGAACTTCTGTAGATGAGCAAACAGGTCTTCAATACCAAAGGGTTGCATTGACCTTTGTTTCAGGTCTTTATTTTCATTGCATCTAGTTTTTCATGCCAAATGCATTCAGCGGTTGAGCCTGTTTTGGCTTTAGCTTGAATCCAAATGTGCATGCATGTGTTTTTCATTGGAACCTGACATGAATTCAAAGAGCTAGTTCTGATGCTATCTAGTTTGATCATGCTTTCATGTCCTAAATGATGCTCTGATTCTAGGAGATGTCTGAACTTCAGTAGCACAAGACACCCTTTTATTTTTTTTCATTGCATCTATTTCTCCATGCCAAACACATTCAGTAGTTGAGCCCATTTTAGGTTTAACCTAAATCCAAAGTTGTCTTTGTGTTCTTTCTATTGGAACCTAACTTGAATTCATAGAGCTGGTTTTGAACTATCAAGTTTTGATTATGCTTTGCCTTTGTTTTCTCAGTTGTCTGTGACATGAATTCATAGAGCTGGTTTTGCATTCTTCAAGTTTGATTATGTTTTGAATGTCATAATCGATGCTCTGTTTCTAGGATTTTTTTTTTTTTTTGGTTTTGTTGTTTTGGGGGTGGGGGGGGGGGGGGGGGGATGTTGGTTAACCAGATGTGCTGGAATTTGCCTGTGTGTTTTCAATCTTGCCAAGAACTTGGTATATTGGTTATAAAAACTGAGAACTGTACTTTGAAATATATGTGAAAAATCATCTCGGCTGAGAGATTAAATATCTGTTAGATTCTGGTGAGAGTATATGAAATTTCAGACTAGAATGTCAGTATCTTTTGCAAATCTCAGCTTGTTTTGGCAAAAAAGTAACCTGTGAATGAGTTAGTGTTTGGAAGATTTTAATACTTTTCATAGTAATTCAGGAAAAAAAGAGAGAGAGAAAAAGGGATGCCTTCTCTTTGGGAGTTCTTTTGGAGGTTCTAGAGGCCTAATGATTACTCTTATTGATCTTGGGTTCTCTGGTAACCCATTCAAATGGTCAAATAAAAGACATGCTTTTGCAAATGTTATAGAGCAGTTAGTTTAATTCTGGTGAAGATATTGCTCAAGTCCATAGACCTTTTAGATTTGAAGCTATATGGATGATGACTGTTGATGAGGGTAGCTCTAGGCTGGTTAAAGATACTTGGTCCTCATGCTCACAAGAAATTGAAGGTCACAAAAGTATCTTCCTTGATAGAAATTCAGCAAGAAGATACCTCAGCAGAAAACCTTGATAAAGAGAAGCTTCTTGCTCTGGACTATCATGAACAACTCAAGCATGAAGAAGTCCGTGGAAGCATAAGTCTCAGTGGATTGATTAGCTTGCCTGGATCCGAAACCAGGTGTTTTTATTTATCTACTAATATCTGTAGAAGAAAAAAATCCAAAGGGGCCTTGGTGAGGTTCCACGTCATCAAAAAAATATCTGTAGAAGAAAATCTGTACACTTTTTGAAAGGCAACCAAGATGTAAGGATTTTGGGTAGAAAGAAAGGATGTGGGAAGCAAGGTTTATTCCGAAAGGAGATAAATGCTTCCCTTGCTTGCCCTGGTAGAAGAAATTAGACAAGCTATGTTCAGTATGGGAACGACAAAATCTCCTGGTCCGGCAAACATTATTGGAATATCATTCACCATGAGAATACAAAGTTGCAAGTTTTTTTCTTGGTTCCTTTTTAAGGAAAATTTCTTTCCTTCTCCTCATCTTCCTTCTCTTGGGAAGGGGGATTTGAACCTAAGCTCTTCACATGGGAAGAACTAGGTAATACCACTGAGACATGATTATTGGCCCCCATTAAAGATGCTGTCATAATTTATTTGCTATTCCTGAAATTGGGGGAGCTTCTACTGTAAACCATTTATGACCTATTAGCTTCTGAAATGTTGACCGAATTTCTAAAATCTTGGTTGGTCGTTAAAGTCCATCTTGCCTTCTCTTATGTGCCCTTGGCAAACAACTTTTGTGTTGTGGAGGCAAATCTGAGACAACATTACTTTTGCCTGTGAAATGATGCACAAAATAAACAAAGAAATTAGGGAAAGGGGGTCATATGGCTTTAAAGATGGATATGGATAAGGTTTTTAAGATGGAGTGGAGCTTCTCTTATCAATTTTGAAATGTTTGGTTTCAACATTAAAAAATGATTTTCTTGGAGTGCATTTGGTTTTAATCAGTTGTAACCCTATGGGTTTCTTTTATCCAACAAAGTAATACGTAGGAGGATCCTTCATACACCTTATTTATATTGAGCTCATAAGTCTTGTGTAGGCTCTTTCATAAATAGAAAGCAAATGTCTTGTTCATGGTGTAAGTCTCTCTCTTTTGAAGGAATTCATGGTGTGAGCTCCCAACTGCCAACCCTTTTCTCATTGTCAGTTTGCAGATGACCTTTTGGTGCTGGGGAAGACCTGGCCTCAAATTGTCTAGCCATTTATAATAAATGGTCCGTTCAGTCTATAAACAATCAGAAATTTGCTATTGTCTTTGGCAAGAATGTCCATACAAGGTTGCTAGTTGATTTTAAGAAACCAAAGTTGCAATGGCATTCCCATTAGTTAAATACCTTAGCCTTTTGTTGTTACTGAACGGTTGAAAGTCATAGTCCCTTGATGTTATTTAGAAAATCCAAAGTAGAATGCAAAGTTGGAAGGTAAAATTCCTCCCTCAAGTTCCAAGATTAACGTTAATGAAATATGTTGTTGCGTTTATTCCTTCTTAGTTCATATGGCTTCCATCATCTTCCCAATTTCACTCTATGGAAGTTGGAGGCTTCATTTAGAATATTTTGGTGGGTGGTTCTTGCTCTAGTTGTTGGAGAAATCTTCTAATGAATAGATATTTACTCAAAAAATAGGTGATGGGAGAAACATAGGGATGCTTTAGGCCATTTGGTTTAGAAATAACTCAGTTTTCATAGCTCGGTTTTCAAAACTCATAACTTAATTCTCAGTTTTTGAAACACACCTATTTGTTGTTTCCTGTTTTCATCACTCTAACTCAAATTTTTGAATTTTGAGTGATGAAAACAAGTGTTGAAAACCAAGTCAACACAAAATTTTTTGTGGGATTCATGTTTTGAGAACTCAATTATAAAAACTGAGTGATATGATCAAAAACCCATTCATCCAAATAAGATCTTAATAATTGGGTTCTAAGTCTTTGACAGTACTTTTTTCACAGGAAAAATTTCCAAAAGAATATTTGTTGATATTTATTATTTAAGTTGACATTGTTATTTTGAAGTTATTTGAGGGTCTTTTTTTTTTAATGGTATTTATTAAACACAATTTCATTTTCGTTTTCAGTTACTTCTTTGAATTTCAAGTGAAAAACCTGATTTCAACCCTTAAATTGTGTTTTGGAAATGCAATGTCATTAAAAGGCTAATTTCCCAAATGATTTAAAAATAGTAAATTTAAATAAGTATGATTAATAGTATTTTGTAAGGTGAGTAATGCTCAGAACACATAAAAATGCACCACATGATGAGTTGTGAGTGTCCTCACATGGCTCACCTCTACACTTCATACTCAAACTCGCCATGTGGCTAGTTTGGCACAAAGCTGTGTATTTTTATGTCTCTAGTATTACTTTTTGTAAGTTACACCAAGATTTAGACGTGGCAAAACGGGTAGGTTGGGTTCGGGTTGGGTCAATTAGGTTTGCAGGTCAATCGGGTGCGGGTTGAGTCAGTTGACCCGTATTTTTCAAACAAGTTTTTTTTTTTTTTGGAAATAGATGCAATCTATCAATTGTTTATGAGTTCTTTAACTGTGATTAGATTCTAACTAGTGATACTGTTACCACTTACCAATTACACTAAACACTTGATACCTAAATTTGGTGCAACTCTTGTTCCAGCTTTCTATAAGTAATTTTGGTATAATCTTCAATTTTTTTAAAGTAGGAAGAGAAAATGAAAGTGGCAAATAAAGAAGAAATTATAATGGTACATAACATATTAAGTAAGAAGAATACAATAAATTAAATAATAATAATAATAATAATAGTAATAGTAATAGTAATAGTAATAAGCTGTTCAAAACAGACACAAAATACCATAAACATTTAGGAGGAGTTTTTAGGGATGTTGTCGAGAACCTTATAATTCAACTGATATTTCTTGATATTTTATATGGAAATATTTAGGGTTGAAACTATCAGTTTAAAAAAATAAAAGATTATATTTTTTTATGAACAAAGTTTCGCTACAAAATTAGTTGTAACTTAAGGTTACAACCTTACTCAATAAAATAAACATCATTACATATTTTGAAAATCTAATCATTGAATTGCATATTCTTTATGCTCTTAATACACATATTAAATTTTATATCAATCAGATATTATTTACGATATGATCTATAAGTTTATATTTTATGCATAATTTTAAACTACAAAAACTTGCAATTTAAATCATTTATTGATGACATAGTTATTAATTTTTAATTTTCTAGAAATTTTGCAAACACGAAGGATATAAGAAGAAGTTGTAACCCAATAGTGGATTTGTCAAAATTCACCTCCAACAAAAAGATATTAAGTAAGATTGTAGTCTTATGCTACAACCAATTTTGTATTTAAACTTCTTAGGCTACAACCAATTTTGTATTTAAACTTTGTCCTTTTTTTATTGAGAAATAAAGTAGTTTGTAGCCATTAGTCTTCAATTGCAATTTCCACTAAAATTTAGTATTTCCTTTTCATACCGCAATTAATTAATGTGGTCTATGCTCTATGGTTCTCCAATAACCTTGCCATAGACATAGAGTTGTGAAATCATAAATTTGTTTCAAGGAAGATCCAATTAAATATGGAAAAGGTTGTTTCTAAATAATATATATATATATATATGGGGAAAAAGTTTGGCTTTAAATATGTTTGGAGCTTGAGCTCTAACCACTAATAGGAAGATTATATATGTCTCGTCATATACAATGCATGTAACTCATTTAGCTAGTTCGATTAAGTGAGTGATGTGCAATGCACATGACAAAGATTAATCTCATTTTTCTATTGGTAGTTGAAGCCCAATGCCAAACTTTGTTCATTAAATATATCAAGAATTTTTTTTTTTAATTTAAAGTATATTTTTTTTATTATATATAACTATATATAAAGTATTTTTTCACGTGGTTCAGCTTTTTTTCCCTCAAGTTAATTCCTACATAACTCAAAAATAAATATTTTCTTTCAATTAATTAGTCTATGAATTATTGATTATATCTTAAATTATATTGATTACTATATATATATATATATATTAAAAAAAAAAAAAGACTTTCAATAAATAGAGCATTATTGAAAATAATTTTTTAATTATGCACCCTCCTCTCACATTCATGGTAGGGTCCACTCATTAAATTCATTATAGGATTTATCATGAATATGAGAGAATAAAGTATCATTTATCCTCTTTTGAGACATACTTTGAATGTACCTTATTTTAATGAGTTACGCATAATTCACAATGAATGTACCTTATCTTAATGAGTTATGTATAATACACAAAAGAGTAAAAATGACACATTGATCATTTTTTTTTTTTTGACACACTGATTATTTCAATGGGTGTAATACATTTTAAAAAATGGTAAGGAAAGTATATTAGATAAATTTTTAAATTTGATTCAAATATTTGATGCGTTCGAAAAAAAATATTTAACAAGAAAGTAAGGAGAGGGGATGGGAAATTGTAAAATAGGGTATCCTCTCCCACCCCTTCAAATAATTATCATTTGTTTCAAATACATGCAACAAGTTCTCTCAAGATAGGTGAACTGACCCCACAAATGTGTGAAACCTACCTATTGTGAGAAACCCGATAGTTATATCGGTAACAAGAGATACTGTCTTCATTTCTTCTAATCTTCTCCCGTTTACCCAAAAAGGAAAGAAAATACCCTACCACATTATCCCTACATAAATGGGATAATGTGGCCAAAATAAAAGAAGTGTGATTGGAAATGCAATGATGGCCAAAGTATTTGAGGATTACATTTACAAATCATGATATCGATCTCTTTGTGTATTAAAAGATAGCTGGTGATGATACCGTAAGGGGAACAAAAGGGATGTGCAATCTATTGAGATTACACAATCTTAGAGATCACATTTTGTCTCACTTTGTTTTTGCCCTCTTTAATTATGATATAGGAGTGGTTAAATTTTCTTGGGATATAGGCTGGACGGGGTAGTCTTTATCGCTTATAAAAAATGTAAACCTCAGTTTAATGTTTTTTTGGGTATTTAAATTCTAATAACACTCCATGTATTCCCTCTATTAAAAAAAAAATCCCTCCATGCAAAGGCAGCAAAGCTCTATCTATAAACCATCCAAACACTGTTTGACCCTTAATATGCCAAGAACCTTATAGTTTAACTACTTGACACCTCCTAGTATTTTTGAAGACATCCAAAGTTTAAATCCCCTTACTAACTACCGCACACCCTTGGTGCGATGGTTACTCCACAAGTACAAGTGCTTGTAGGGTGTTGGAGGTAAGAGCCGAGATTCAAGTCTCCAGGAAGAAGTTTCACATCCATAGACACTTAAATAAACTAGGCCAGAATAGAATTTCTATCTTGTATATAAAAAAAAAAAAAAATCCCCTCACTAATTATTGAACTATAAAAAACAATAAAGAATAAAGAATAAAGAATTTTTTTGAAAACAAAATAATAAAGAATTTCAATCCTAATAAATAAAGACATTCAAATATGAGTTATGGTTTATCACTTTATGGTTGATGGTGGTTTTAACTTTTAATCAAAGATGGAAGAAAGCTAATATGAAGAAAGATTATCGTTTTAATGACAAATATTCACTACAAAACACACTTCTTAGGCCGCGTTTTTTTTAAGCCACGTTTGTAAAAACGCGGCCTAAGACGGACTAAAGCCACGTTTTAAACACGGGGCCATAGAACGCGTCTAAAGCCGCGTTTTTTTCAGCTACAACCGCATTTTTGGGGGTGGAGCTATGGCCACGTTTAAAACACATGGCTATAGGACCTTCGTATTTCATTATTTTTTGGCAAACAAAATTTTTATTTCCCTTAAATGTGGCCGCGTTTATAAAATGCAGCTCTAGCCTATCTAAAGCCGCGTGTTTAAAACGCGGCTTTAGTTTGGGATGGGGCCGCGTTTCTTAAACGCAGCCTCAGATTTTGCCTATAGCCATAAGTTAAAAACGCGGCTTTAGGCTTTGTATATATACTATTGGATCAAACATTTTCAACCCTAGCCTCTCCCACACATCAGCCTCCATCTCTCAAGAGCCCGATCTCAACCCTCCAAGCCTTCATCTCCGATCTCAACCCTCACCCTCCATCTCTTCGATCTCAACTCTCACCCTCCATTAGCCTCCATCTCTCAAGAGCCCGATCTCGACCCTCGCCCTCGAAGCCTCCATCTTCGATCTCAACCCTCACCCTCCATCAGCCTCTATCTCTTAAGAGCTCGATCTCGACCCTCACCCTCGAAGCCTCCATCTCCGATCTCAACCCTCACACCCCACCGTCATCGCATAGACGAAGTCCGTGTCTCGTGTCTCTCTCTCTCTCTCTCTCTCTGTGAAATCAGAAAAAGCTGAAAGAGACTTAAATCTGATTCTGCAAGGTACGATCTTCTATGGCTTTTCATTTTCATGTTAATTTTTTTCTACATTGGGGCTCATCCTAAGTTCCTAACCCAATTTGTTAATCAAGAATTGAATGAAAACTTATGTGCTCATAAAATCCAGAAACCAATAATGAAACTTTTTTTTATATAAAAAAAAAAAAATTATACTATAATTGGAGTTAAATTACCAAAAAAAAAAAAAAAAAATCCTAAATTATGAATTTATGATGTATTCCCTTAAGTTTAAAATTAGTAATCAATTCCCCAACTTCAGTCAAAATTGCATATAGTTCTTTTCCCTTATTAAATTCAGTTAAATTGAAGAAATTCAGAATCAAATGGATTAATGGTTTGAATGAAACTAGAGGATTGATTGCTCAATTTCGAAAGATTGTTGTGGGCTCATTACAAATAATGTGATAGTTTAGGATAATTTATTGTAATTTAACCTAAAATTAAAAAGTAAACAGTGGCAGTAGCAGTAGCAGTATGAGTTACAAAGCCTTTAAAATTCGAAGCTAGATTATATGAAAATAGAGTTCAGGTATCAAAAATTGGGGTACAGCATTTGCTTCTCCCTCAACATACTTGGTTGAAATACTCACTACAAACTACATAATTGCCTCCTAAGGAAAATGTTAAAAACATTATCAATTTTATTTGAAGATGATTTACAAGCTCATATTTCAATGAATGTGAAAAGTACCATATCAATAACATAATATAAACAAATCTTTTAATTTTTTTTTTTTTTTAAGTGATGATAGGGATCCATACTACAAATTATATCATATATGTATGAAATACTTTTATAATAAAATTTGTAGTAATAAATTGTAAAAAATTTTATTTAAAAATTAACATATTAATTTACAAAATTTATGTAATAAAATTTATAATATATCACTGCAAAGCTCTAACAAAACTATTTGAAGTTAAAGGCAATAATTAGAAGATAAGCTGAGGTACTGATTGGCATTTGCCAAAAGACATGCACTAGTTCTTAGAGTTGATCCCCAATAGCATAGCAACTTACCAATGTTCGGCATGATTAGTGCTTAGCTGATATATGTCTCTTTCTTTAACTAGTAACTAGTTAAGAATACTTAGCCCCCTCAATAAATAAATAAATAAATAGAGAAAACTAAAGCATAAGAAATTAAGAATTAAGAATTATTTATAATCTCATTGCTTTTCTCTTGGTTGCACACAGCTCCTACAGTTGTCATCATTCAACCAATATATTATACTAATTGAATTAACAAAGAGTTATTCAAGTATAGTTTATTTCCAAATTAATAAATCATTATCAGATAGCAATATGCAATGAGGTATGTCATAACAAACTTAAAAATATTCTTTTCACTTTTACTATTCCACTTATGCTCCATCGTAACATACTATTTTTTTTAATCTATTACATGACAAATTGTAATTTTTTTTTAGGAGACAAATTGTAATTGATAAAACATAAAGTGTATGTTTGGGATTAGCTTATAACCTAACTTTTTATTTTTTAGCTATGTATAACTTGTTCAAAAATAAAATCTCTTTTCTCTCACTTTTTAAAAATACAAGTATAATTTAACATATTTTCTTCAAAAATTTAAATATGCTGTTTTCAAACTAGTACAAAATGAAACACAAAAGGATATTTTTATCAGTCATAACATATATTTTTCTAGAAACGCATAGCACTTGTTGAAGTAATAAAATCATTGTTTGGTGACTACCATTTGATGGACTACTCTCCTTAATATAGGATGGAAAATAATAAGTGATTTCTAGGGAAAAGACAAATTTTCTATGGTTTCTGGAAATGGGATCACACTCATCATTCATAACGTGTAGAACGTACGGTCTATGCTTTTCAATTTCAGATACGATGTGCTGTAGTAGTATCATGTATTCATGTGCATGTCACAGCTATCACGTCTTTGTAAAAACTTTGAGCTTCAATTATCAAAAAAAAAAAAAAAAAACTTTGAGCTTCTTCTAAAAGATAATCGGTGCTTTTAAAAATAGGATATTTTGCAGCAGTTGCAACTCTGTAAGAAGTATGAGCTAATTCTAAAAAATGATGCGTGCTTCCAAAAATGGGAAGTTATATATATTAATAAAAGTTAAAATTAGTGGTTAAGAGTGTGTTTGGGAAGTGATGAAACCCATAGTTTATTAGAGTTTTTAATTTATTTTTGCTACTATTTATGAGTTCCATTACAATTTTTGGTACTATTCATGGGTTCCACTATACTATGCAGCTAGCTTTTAGCTTTTTTTCTAGAGTACTTTCAGCAAAAAAATTTCAATTTCTGCTATATAAGTTGTTCCTAAATGAACCCTAAATGTGGTGAATTAAGAGTCACTTTGTGGTTTTTTTTTCAAATTTGATTTGGTAACCTTGGTTTACTGGAATAAGATCCTCATCATTTCACATGAAATGAAGTCTATTTTATGATTAAGATAATTTTTAATATAACAATGTATAAAGTATCACATCATTTAAATTTTTAAATAATGTAGTATTCAATATATTTTTAATTAGTAATATTTAATATGAACTGATGAGGAGGCAAAAATGTCCCTCAAAAAGTTCGTCCACAAGGCTCGTCCAAACCATGGGGTGGTCGTCCAAACCATGGGGAGGTTGTCCAAGCCAATGGAGTCGATACTCGTCCTTACCTCCTTCGTGCTGAGGAACAAGGACGAGGCATTGTGAAAAAGGCTCGTCCATCCGTAAGGATGGACGAGCCATCATCCTAATGGCATCTTGTCTCTGCCAAAGGTAGAACAGACAAGGTGAAAGGTTGCATCTACTCTCAATGAGTGCAATATTCCAGCAACCGTTCCGCAGTAAATAATCAGTTATAGCAGTTGCGAGCGGTTACTCTCAAAACCCGCAACAACCGGAGAAGTTACAAGGTAACCGTTTTTACCGAACACTATATAAAGGGCACATCGGCAAAGAGGCGAGGTATGAAAAATTCTCCGAAAGAAAAAGAAACATTTTCTGAGTTGTACTTTCTTTAGACGACTAGTGACAATATTAACTTTGCCATCGGAGGACCCTGGGCCGGCACCCACCGGTCTCCTCTGATCTGATTTTGTTTTACAGGATTCTCTCCAAGATCAAGACCCGGGAATCTTCAGCCCACTGATTTCTGTAAGCATATCAGTTGGCGCCGTCTGTGGGAAGGAAATTAGATTGTATTCATCGTACTTGAGTTCTATTTGCCAGATCTACTATTTCTTTCTCTGGAAAAAGGGCTGAGATGGTCCGGACAAGATCGGGGGCTACTAGTCCAGGCCCCCAGGAGAGTAGAGATGCTTCTAGTAATCCCCTTCGCAGCCAACAATCAGCGCCTGCCATGCAACCCTCTTCTGCTCAGCAAATGCAATCCATGGCCGCGGGCATGGCAGAACTGACTCGCCAGAATCAAGACTTGCAAAGGGAGATTAACTTTAGAAGGCAGAGGCAGGAGGCTCATGGGGACGAACGTGAACAAATTCGAGAGGGTGAAAGAAACCTTGAATCAGAAAGTCAATCAAGAGGGGCAGCTTCACGGAGGGTACCGCATTTGGAGAAAGAGGTGGACCAAATGAGGAAGGTCATGGACGAAATGAGAGAGAGCATGAGAAGGACCAATCCTGTAGAAGATTTGGTTCATAGAACTGATTCACCCTTTGTCTCATCCATTAATAACCACCCTTTGCCACCAAAGTTCAAGATGCCTACCTTAGACTCGTATGATGGCACTCGTGACCCTTTTGACCATATTGCTACCTTTAAAACTACTATGCATCTTCAAGGGGTTCCGGATGAAATAATGTGTAGAGCCTTTCCAACTACCCTTAAAGGGCCAGCGCGAGTCTGGTTCAGCAAAATACTTCCAAGTTCGGTAAGTTCTTTTGAGGAGTTGAGCAAATTATTTGTTAATAATTTTATTGGAGGACAGAGACATAAGCGTTCCTCGTCCAGCTTACTGACCATAGAGCAAGGAGAGAATGAAAGTTTGCACTCCTTCATCACGCGCTTCAACAGGGAAGCCTTGAGCGTGGACGAGGTAGACTATATAAGTAGGGGGAAATGGCCAAGAAGCAGCCAGCTAATTGCCCCCTTTTGTTTGGCCTTTTAGCTGTCTCTCCTCTTCCTCTAAAATAAAAGATTGAAGATTATTTTTTGGAAAATAGCTTGAAACATTCTTCCTAGAAGAGAAGTCTTTAGCCCAAGATTGGACTCAATTATTCTAAAAAAATTAATATTGTTGAAGTTAACCTCATATCCTATTTCACACACATTAATTTTTAAAGTTATTGTGCGTTAAAACATTATTTTTACAACCATCTTTTAGAGAGATAACTATTCTCGAAAAATTACTATTCCTAAGATATTATTATTTTTTGTAATGAAAAATAAACAACCAATGATAGAATAACTTGGAGTTCAATTCCTGCCTACACTAGAAACTAATTGGTGTCTTGATCTGATGATAAAGAGCTATCATCAGGAGCTTACGTCATAGGTTGAAACTCTCTAAAAAAGAAAAAAATCGAATAACTATTTTACATGGATAACCACTTTATTAAAAGACTTATTCTCGCATGCCAAATATGCTCTAAATATGCATGCGGGAAGCCACTCAGGCACTCAGCCACAGTTCTGCCTAATGGAATTATTGTGAAAGGCGTGTCCTCCATGATATCTCAACCTCCCACTACCCAACAAGAACATATATATAAGCACATGTAACACACTTCAAAATAAAATGCATGAGCCAAGCACTTGGCCTAACTATCGTCAGCCTAAGATTATAATTTTTAGAAGACTTTGAGATGGGAATGTTTTTGGATAAATAAAAATAGATTTATAGATTTGTTCGTCATTTTATTTATTTATTTTCCATCCTGTTTAGTAGTAAAGATGAGAAACTGAGAGGAAACAATTAGGAATTAAAAAAAAAAAATTATCATCAAAAGCGGACGTTATAGGTTGAAACTCTCTATAAAAAAAAAACGGAATAACTATTTTACATGAATAACCACTTTATTAAAAGATTTATTCTTGCTTGCCAAATGTGCTATAAATATGCATGTGGGAGTCACTCAGGCACTCAGCCACAGTTCTGCCTTATGGAATTATTGTGAAAGGTGTGTCCTCCATGATATCTCAACCTCCCACTACCGAATAAGAACATATATATAAGCACATGTAACACACTTCAAAATAAAATGTATGAGCCAAGCACTTGGCCTAACTATCATCAGCCTGAGATTATAATTACAAGAATACTTTGAGATGGGAATGTTTTTGGATAGATCAAAATAGATTTATAGATTTGTCCGTCATTTTATTTATTTATTTTCCATCCTGTTTGGTAGAAAAGATGAGAAACCAAGAGGAAAAAATTAGGAATGATGAAAAAAATTAAAAAAAGAGAGAGAGATTGTTATTTCATTGGATTAATAAAAGAGTTAAAAGACTGATTGAAATTTTCAATTAATTAAAGAGGAAATTTTTTAAGATGGAAAAATATTTTCCCTCTGCTCCTATTTCCTTCCATTTTTCTGATAGAATTTTTATGCGTGGATGAAAAATTTCCATGTTGCTTATCTTCTTCCTATCATATTTCTACCAAGTAAAGTAAGGAAAATAGCAATTCACATTTCATTTTCTATCCACTGTTTTTCAAATTTCCTTTTTTCTCTCAACCAAACTCACTTCTGTGCCCCACCCCCTACTTAGAGAAATTGACATTACGCTGTAAAAGTTGACAGCGTCCTAAAAGCCTAAAAGACAAGACGAAACAACAAAGATCAAACTGGAACACTATGCATTATTTTCAAAAATATCTATATGAGCACTACTCTATTTATGAGTTTTATGCATTTCATGTCAGATAATTATCAACCAAAAAAAGGCATAGCATATGGACTGAAACTTTATTGTCAATCCATTAATGAATTCAACTAGGGTCAGAAAAGTGGGTTGGATAAGTTACCAACCTGGTGGGTTAGATTAAAATGAAGGGATTCTCATATAGCATTGAATCAGATGCCCTTGTTATTTGGATACAGTTTAAATTATGTTCTTCCAACCCCATTGTAAAGTGCGCATCTTTTTCTTAACCTTAAATACTAAAAATATGGAATCAAACATAGTGGAATTCCACTAATCTAGCTCTCTCCTACTTGGTTGGTTCTCCAAAAAAATACATCAGGGATGTTTGAAAAAAGCAAAAAGACAGAACCACGTTACCGTTTGGCTATTGATCCTCCATTTTAGTGAGTTTTGACTCATGGAGTGTTTTTGGTTTATTATGTTTCCATGTTTCTTGAAAAATAAGAATCATATCATTAAGCCTTATGACTTGAGAGCAGTAATGTGCACTAAGATCAATTCATAGCCACAATACTATGATTGCATATTTTCATTACCATTACGTACCCCCAAAAAAGTTGGAAATTTGTCCAAGTCCTTTACCTATGGCCTATGGCGAAGACTTTTTGGCCCCCTTAACTGTTTGCCATTGTGGGGAGTGAGTTTTCACTAGAGTGATACTCATTAGAACATGACCCTACAAGAGGAAATGCCTTGAAAAAGGAAAGAAGAGAGAATTTTTCTTTCTTTCTCCACCGTTCACCTTCATGACAATGGTGCTTACATCACTTTTTATTTTACCTACAAATGACCCTTATGATCTTGTTGATTTTATAAACCAATAACACTGCAATTTGTTGAGACAGTAGACTGTAAATAATATACATTATTTTTCACATAAAATTATCACAGATTCCACTTTTCCTATACGCCAATCATTGTCTACCACCTCAACAATTAAGAAATTTGTTATGTCATTAGACTTATTGTTTATAAACACGTACTGCATGAGTTGAATATCAATTAACAAATTGGAGTGAGAGTGATATTGTTCAAATTTTTGATAAGTTGGAATTTCATTAATTGGATTATCAATTTATGAAAAATGGGTTGGATTAAAGCTTATAACTAGTTGATAGACTTTGAGGGCTTTATTGTAATTTTATGATCATGCATATTTGTGAGTTGGGTGCACTTTGATTGTTTTTTATTTGGATCTTATCCTGATTATGGGTGGAGTGATTATGGGTGGAGTGTAGGCCTTGTTTTATGATTCATGTTGGGTTGATATTTTCTGTACGTTGATGCCCACTTTTGACAAAATGGCCCAATAGCAGAAAAAACCTAACAATATAAAAAAGATGGAGAAAGAAAATAGTAAAATAAAGACCATTAGGCCAGAATGGCAGGAATAGTGGTCAACAGGCCCACAAAATAATAAGTGGCCAGAAAAAAAAGCAAATAGGTCGTGAAAGCCCAAGGAATGAAATAGTAAGCCCATGGGAATTGTAAGAGATAGAAAGAAAGTAAAAATGGGTTGGGGAAGCCCAAGAAAGGAATTAGTAAATTCATGGGGTTGGCATAAAGGCCAATAAGCCCGAAAGGTAAAAATGTGGTAATTGGGCCGAGGAAGCCCAAAAGATTTAGCAAAAAAACCATGGGTGTGAAAGAGGTAAGGAAGAATGAAATAGGCCGAGGATGCCCAAAGAATAAAATGGGTCGAGGATGCCCAAGGCACAGAATGAGCTGGCCCAGCAGGAATGTTGGGCAAAAATGTCCAAAAGAATGAATAATATAAGAAATTGACACGAAAGATGCTTTAGTCCGTAAGCCCAGAGGTAACAACAGGTAAAAGTATAAGTGATATCATAGTAGGAGCAGCGCAGTGGCATGGCAGGAGCACCAATAGCCCACGGATGTAGGACAAAAGGGAACATGGGCCAGGTAAAAGGGAGAGAGCCCACACCCAAGCAATGCCCAATCCGAAAAGGAGATGGGATGTAGAGAACGAAAGCCCAAAGACCCATGTATCATTCACATTGCAAGAATTAAACAGATATCAGAACGTACAGTAGAATCAAACAAACCTGGAGGCAATGGCAAATGCGTGAGAGCTAGAAAAACAATGGATTTAAACGGAAGTGGAGCATGCACACAAGGTTTAGGCACCACCTACCTGTACCCAGCCAATACAGGGGAGGTGAGCCATGGGTCAGAAGTATGAAAGGGTGTGGTCTGGCGGTAGGGAGAAGGGGGAGCCTATTTTGGGTTTCCCGCTTAAGCTCTTTTAGGAGAGATGTCCTACTGGGATGATATCTCATCCAAAAGAAGTAAACATGAGCTGGAATCACTAGATGCACGCTATAAAGGTTGGTAAGGGAAAGGCTTAAATTTTATCTGGATAAGAGTATTAAGAGAGGTAAGAGACAAAACAAAATCACTTTTTTCTAGAAATGAGGCGTGACGCAACCAACACAGTGTAGTGTTAGTGGCTGGGAAGCTGATAAACTAGTGGGCAGTCCTGGAAGGACACCCACAACAAGCCAAAAGCAGTTAAGGGGTAAAAATGACAAATCTTGTCACAGCAGGCGGTATAAAAAGGCCATAGACGTGCACAGTGAAAGGGGGGAGACAGAAAATAGAAAAAATAGAGAGATAGAAAGAAAAGAAGAGAAAATAGAGTAAACAAAGAAGGAAGAAAGAAAGAACACAGGAAACCAAAAGAAATGAAAAAGCATGAGTGATAGGAGCAAAAATATGCATCAATAGGCTACCTATTTCTCTCCCTCTCAATAACCCACTCTCAAATGAACTAAGAATTCGAGATTAAGCCATTTAGATTCCTTTTCCAAAGTGTGTAACTTCTATGGTAGGAGCCCCCTCTGAGGTTACCTACATTGGAGATTGGTTCCCTTTTTTGGACTTGTATCTGCTAAAGAGCTAAGCCTATTCCTTTGGCAGACAAGTCTTCTTTTCTCTTGTTTTAGTTGATTAATGACTAACTTGTTATCTTACTGTTAATTTCTCTTTGCCGTGACCTTGTCACTCGTAATTATATTGCTATATCTTCCTTCGTAAAGTTATTCATATATTATTGTTATTAGTAAAAAAGATGTTTTAGTTATCCTGTTGCATCGTGTTTCTTGCTATAACATCTGCAACAGTCTTTCCTGTCGTGAGTACGTGGTACATTCAAGGCTCCTCCCTGGACGCATTTGCACAAGGATGGCCCAACTTGCGCACAAGCTGGCCTAAGGTGTGTTTCAGTTAGGTTAGTCCCAACTCTCCTACCCCAGAATCACAGGCCGTGGTATAGCAGGAGCAATCCAACCCAAAACACAAAAAGTGCCCACCACACTGTACAAATGTTAAAAGTTAATTAGTTCTCTTCTGCTCCTAAAAAACAAAAATTAGTTCTCTTTTATACTTCTAACGTTATAAAAATCCCTAATCTATCGAGAATAATAATCTTGGGAGTAGGCGTTAAAAGAGGTAGGTAGATATGTGTAGACTACAAGTGCATGAGTGATTTATTTCTTGATTAAAGTTTTTTTTTTGAGAGATATTTCTTGATTAATTAACAAAGGCTTTCTCAATGACAATGACAATTATAGTACTACACGCTTAAAACCTTAATTGATATTACTTATTTGTATTCTAGCATCTAACTTTGTATAGTGTGTGTATGTGTGTATTTATATATATATATATATTGTGGGGGGTAAAAGCCCAGAACTGCTTAATGGGCCCGGGGCACCCTGTTAAGGACTGTTATATTTCCAAGGAGCAATAGGTGACTGGAACGGCCCATCTGAAGGCAGGAGGCCCAGAAGTAAAGGGGGAATGCCGTCCGAAAAGGTCACTGCTTGTCCGAGGACGTCCTACTCCTCGGCCACAAATAGCCTTGATCAAACAAATGTGAGGAAGACCCGAATAACCTTCCTGACAATCTCAATGATAATGATAAGTTCTGAGTGGATCCAGAGATGATCAAAACTAGAGAAAAATATCTAAAGGAAAAGCTGCTACCACAGCATTTAATGCGCCGTAACAGCTTTTCTGACCGCATTTATGTGGAGAAGACCCCTGAACAGTGCAACCTCAACTACCGCCACTCACAAAGAACTAAAGTAGACACATGACGTGACATGCACTTGAGTAGATGCGCGGATGAAGAATAGGTGGACGATGGAGATGATAGGAAGGGATGCTATATAAAGAAGAAAGGTCCCTGATAATGGGGGTCGGAAAAAAGGGAGAAAAAAGCCTTACTGTAGCTCTGAATGCTGTAATCACTGCTCACTTAATAAAACATCTCTTCGGACATTCATTCATGGAGTTGTTTAAGTTTTAGCTCATGTTCATGTTATCATCACTGCACGTAACCTAGCCAACTGTTCTGTGCTTCATATCCAGTCCAGCTCTTTCGCCCACTCTCTACAAATTCATTGTTCTGGGTTTGTTGGGCTAATAACCCATATCCTTTGGGCTTGGGCTACAAAAATCGACCCTATAATTGGCGCCGTCTATGGGAAGAACTTGTGCAGGGGTGGAGACAATAGTAGGTGATGGCTGAACACGATGAACAAGAAGCGGAGTCTAGGGCATTTCAGCACGGGGACCCTTTTCTTAACTTGGAGCGAAGACAAGGCTGCGAGGGTAGCGTGCACACCATACCCCCTGGTCAAAGCCAGTCACATGGCAGAAGCCGCATGTCCCATGCAGAGAAGAAACGAGATTTGCGGCGGGAGGTTGAAAAGCTAAAAAGGGAGTTATGCCATGAAAAGAGGAAATGGGCTCCCTCATATTCTGATGAGGACCCTGAGGACGAGCCGGACGTCACTTATCAACCCAAATCCAGGACACCAGCCAGCGAGTCCTATACCTATGAACCGGAATCCCCTCACAAGGGGCAACGCAGGAGTCCATCAAATGGAGACGTCGGAAGCGACGCCATGAGCAAGGCTCTAAACCAGATTTTCAGGTCACCCCTTCATGTGCAGGATCGAAGAGGCTAGACTGCCTCGGCGCTTTAACCAACCAACGTTCACCATCTACAACGACAAAACCGACCCCGTGGAACATGTGAGTCATTTTAACCAAAGGATAGCTGTCTACTCCAGGGACGAAGCGCTGATGTGCAAAGTTTTCCCTTCCAGTCTTGGGCCAGTTGCCATGAGGTGGTTCGATGGGCTGAACCCAAATTCCATCAGCTCCTTTAAAGAGCTCACCCAAACTTTTGGTTCATGATTTGTCACATGCCGAAGAGTGGCCCGACCACTGTCTTCTCTGCTGTCTTTGACCATGCAGGAAGGAGAATCCCTGAAGGTGTATTCGGATAGATATTGGAAAATGTTTAATGACATGGAGGGCAATTTTGACGCAATGGCCCTAGAAATGTTTAAGCTCGGCCTCCCTACCGATCACGGTTTAAGGACATCATTGTCGGGTAAACCCGTTACTAGCATTCGTCAGCTAATGGACCGCATTGAGAAGTACAAGAGAGTTGAAGAAGACCAACAACAAAGGAAAGGCAAGGAGAAGGTTATCCCCCTGGAAAGGAGGGATTTCAGGTCGGATCGATACACCAGCAGCAAACCGAAGAGAGATTTTCCTGCGCAGTCAGGAACAGCCAATCCCCAGACTGTCAACACCGTATTCAGAGACCCAGTCCACCAAGTCTTAGAAAAGGTCAAGAACGAGCCGTTCTTCAAGTGGCCGAATAAGATGTTAGGGAATCTTGATAGACGTAATTGCAATCTCTACTGCCAATACCACCAGGATTATGGGCACAGGACTGAGGACTGCAGGGACTTGTGGGTTCATTTGGAACAACTAGTCAGCGAGCGGAAATTGCGACACCTCCTACATCACACCAGTGGCCGAGGAGGTCCGATGAGCGCGGACTCTCGAAGGGATGATCCTCTGAAACCCCCTCTAGGAACTATCAAGGTTATCTTTGCAGCCCCAGGAAGAACAGGATCCTGGCCATCCAAGGTCATGTCGGTGGATCGGTTACCTGCGGGGGAATCTGGCCAAGGTCCGAAAAGGTGCAAACTTGATGATCAGCTGGTGTTAGGCTTCTCGAACACCAACTAGGTGGGCACTGTCCAGCCTCATGATGATGCGTTGGTCGTCACCCACAGAATTGGGGGGTACGATGTGAAACGGGTGATGGTTGACCAAGGAAGCGCTGTGAAAATAATGTACCCTGATCTCTACAGGGGGCTGAACCTCAAACCTAGTGACTTAACACCATATCATTCTTCGCTGATCAGTTTCGAAGGAAGAGTTGTTACCCCGACGGGCCAAATACGATTGCCTGTGCAGACTGGCTCAGAGGTGGTGGAGATGGATTTCATAGTTGTGGACGTTTTTTCACCCTATACGGCAATTGTAGCCAGACAATCAAGTATCCTTCCGAAGGCCGAGTTTGCGAAATTCGAGGGGACCAATCCGTAGCTAGACAATGCGTAGTGGCTGCCATTCAGCACGAACCCGGAGCCGAGTCATCGACCAGAGCCGAAAGGGGCTTATAGCAACCAAAGCACCGGTTAGCACCCACAGAAGATCCGGACGAGGGCGCAGGGTGCAAAGATTTGACAAAGGTCATCATTGGGGATAATCCCGAAAAATTCTTTCAACTCGGATCCCAATTGCCGTTGCAGGAAAAAGAGGAGTTAGTGCAACTTCTTAAGGAAAACCTCGACGTATTCGCTTGGAACGCTTATGAACCCCCTGGGGTGGATCCGTAATTTATATGCCACCATTTGAAAGTAAACCCCATGATCACGCCCAAGAAGCAGCCTCCTCGACGTCCATCTAAGGAACACGCTGAGGCAGTTAGAGAAGAGGTAGCAAAGCTCAAGCAAGCTGGGACTATTAAAGAAGTTTTCTACCCAGAGTAGTTGGCAAATACCATGGTGGTGAGGAAGAAGAGCGGAAAATGGCGAGTATGCGTGGACTTCACCGACTTAAACAAGGCATGCCCTAAAGATCCATTCCCGATGCCTAAGATCAATCGGCTAGTAGATACCATCGTTGGACACCCCCGAATGAGCTTCTTGGACGCGTTCCAAAGCTATCACCAGATACCCTTAGCCCTGGAAGACCAGGAGAAGACTGCTTTTGTGACCCCCACGGGTAACTACCACTACAAGGTGATGCCTTTCGGCTTAAAAAATGCGGGTTCTACTTACTAGAGGATGATGACGAGAATGTTTGAACCGCAGCAGGGAAGGAATATCGAGATTTACATAGATGACATTGTAGTGAAGAGCAAAGTAGTGTCCGAGCACGTGAAGGACCTAGAAAGTACTTTTGAAGTTCTCAGGAAGCACAAGCTACGCTTGAACGCTGCTAAGTGCTCGTTTGGTGTGGGGTCAGGCAAGTTTCTAGGATATATGGTGACTCAAAGGGGAATCGAGGTCAACCCTGATCAGATAAGGGCCATTAATGAGTTACAACCTCCTCGGAACCCTAAGGAGGTTTAGAAACTGACAGGGATGACGGTAGCCTTAAATCGATTTATCTCTCGATCAGCGGATAGGTGCCGGCCTTTCTTTTCCTTGATTAACAAGTGGAAAGGGTTCGAGTGGACAGAGGAGTGTGCTGTGGCCTTCCAGCAGTTGAAGGATTATCTAGCTCGACCACCAATCATGTCCAGCCCCGAACCCGACGAGGTCTTGTTCGCATATATCGCTGTAGCTACCCATGCCATAAGCTTGGTGCTGATCCGAACAGAGGGCGGTGTGTAGAAACCCGTTTACTGCGTAAGTAAGTCGCTTCATGAAGCCGAGGTCTGTTATTTACCGTTGGAAAAGGCTATTTTAGCAGTGGTGCACGGTACACGAAAGCTCCCACATTAGTTCCAAGCCCATACAGTCATTGTCCTCACCCAGCTTTCGCTCAGGGCTATACTCCGAAATGCAGACTACACTGGGAGAATTGCAAAATGGGGGACGATCCTAGGGGCTTTTGACATTAAGTATATGCCACGTACCTCAGTCAAGGGCCAGGTGCTTGCTGATCTGGTAGCCGAGTTCACAGAGCCCCAACTAGAAGAGGTAAAGCTGACATCGGGCATGGATGAAAAATCGGTTGGCATCATTTCTTAACAAGAGCCTTCCCTTTGGGAGGCGTACGTGGATGGTACCGCAAACCAGAGAGGCTCCGGAGTGGGGCTAGTGCTGATATCCCCCTAATGAATCGTTATTGAAAAAGCATTAAGGTTGGGCTTCTCGGCGACCAATAATGAGGCGGAATACGAAGCCCTATTGATGGGAATGAGTATGGTCCAAAGGATGGGAGGAAAGGCAGTAAAGGTATTCTCGGACTCAAGGCTAGTTGTGGGTCAAGTCCAGGGAGAGTTTGAGGCAAAGGACGAAAGAATGCAGGGATACTTGAGCCGAGCTAAACATCTGCAGTCAGGGTTCGAGTCTTTCAGCTTGCTGCATATTCCTAGGAGTGGCAACTCACACGCTGACTCCTTGGCCACTCTAGCCACCTCTTCGGCACAAGATTTGCCGAGAGTTATCCTCGTTGAGGACCTGCATAAGCCTACCGAAGCAGGAAAAGGAGTAATTGAAGTGCATCAGGTCAGGGCTAGACCCAGTTGGATGGACTCGCTGGTTAAATTTCTGAAGGAAGATATCTTGCCTGTAGAGAAGGGAGAAGCCGATAAAATTCGGAGGAAGGCAGCCAGGTTCTGGTTGTCCGAGGATCAGAAGCTATACAAACGTTCCTATTCAGGGCCGTACTTGTTGTGCGTGCATCCAGAAAAGGCTGAGCTGTTATTAGAGGAATTGCATGAAGGAATCTGTGGAAGCCACACTGGAGGAAGATCCTTAGCTCACCGAGCCATCACTCAAGGTTATTGGTGGCTGAACATGCAAAAGGAAGCCCTGGATTATGCCAAAAAATGTAATCAGTGTCAGCGATTCGCTCCGCACATTCATCAGCCAGGGGGGACACTCAACCCGCTATCCAGCCCATGGCCTTTCGCCCAATGGGGCTTGGATATCGTGGGACCATTCCCTAAGGCTGCAGGAAACAAGAAATATCTGCTAGTCGGCACTGATTACTTCACCAAGTGGGTCGAAGCAGAGCCTCTTGCAAACATCCGAGACGTAGTCGTGCAAAAGTTTGTGTGGAAGAGTATAGTTACTCGATTTGGAGTCCCATGTGCTCTCATCTCGGACAATGGCCTGTAGTTTGATAGCAAAGCATTTAGGAGCTATTGTAGCGAGCTGGGGATCATAAATAGGTACTCCACCCCAGCTTATCCCCAGGGTAATGGCCAGGCTGAAGCTGTAACAAGGTCATTATGAATGGCTTGAAAAAGAGATTAGATGACGCCAAGGGTAAATGGGTAGAAGAATTACCACATGTGCTTTGGGCTTACAGAACCTCTCCTCGCAGGTCTACTGGAGAGACCCCCTTCTCAATGACCTACGGGGCTGAAGCTGTCATACCTTTGGAAACTGGATTCCCGACACTGAGAACTAGCTCGTTTAGTCCGACGGGTAACGATGAGCTGCTAGAGAAGAGCTTGGACCTCATTAATGAAAGGAGGGAAAACGCAATGGTCCGATTAGCACATTACCAACAAAAACTTAGACAGGACTACGATGCCAACGTAAGGCTTAGGCCTCTAGAACCTGGCGATCTCGTACTAAGAAAGGTGGTTGGCACTGCAAAGAACCCAGCTTGGGGAAAATTTAGGCCTAATTGGGAAGGGTCATATCGTATTACTTCAGGAGCTGGCATTGGGGCATACTTCCTTGAAAACCTAGACAATCATATGATACCACACCCGTGGAATGTAAATAACCTCAAAAGGTATTATTATTAATCAAACTCTTCTTTTAATCAGCATATCAATCTATTATGATTCCTTTAAGTGTTTAAACTTAAATCCATTCATGCTTGTAGTCCTCGGACCAGATGATTTGGGTTAGTTAACACTGTGCTACGATTCCTTTAAGTGTTTAAACTTAAATCCATTCATGCCTGTAATTCTCGGACCAGATGATTTGGGTTAGTTAACACTGTGCTACGATTCCTTCAAGTGTTTAAACTTAAATCCATTCATGCCTGTAGTCCTCGAACCAGATGATTTGGGTTAGTTAACACCATGTTACGATTCCTTTAAGTGTTTAAACTTAAATCCATTCATGCCTGTAGTCCTCGGACCAGATGATTTGGGTTAGTTAACACTGTGCTACGATTCCTTTAAGTGTTTAAACTTAAATCCATTCATGCCTGTAGTCCTCGGACCAGATGATTTGGGTTAGTTAACACTGTACTACGATTCTTTTAAGTGTTTAAACTTAAATCCATTCATGCCTGTAGTCCTCAGACCAGATGATTTGGGTTAGTTAACACCATGTTACGATTCTTTTAAGTGTTTAAACTTAAATCTATTCATGCCTGTAGTTCTCAGACCAGATGATTTGGGTTGGTTAACACTGTGCTACAATTCCTTTAAGTGTTTAAACTTAAATTCATTCATGCCTGTAGTCTTCGGACCAGATGATTTGGGTTAGTTAACACCATGTTACGATTCCTTTAAGTTCTTAAACTTAAATCCGTTCATGCCTGTAGTCCTCGGACTAGATGATTTGGGTTAGTTAACACTGCTACGATTCCTTTAAGTGTTTAAACTTAAATCCATTCATGCCTGTAGTCCTCAGACCAGATGATTTGGGTTAGTTAACACTGTGTTACGATTCCTTTAAGTGTTTAAACTTAAATCCATTCATGCCTGTAGTCCTCGGACCAGATGATTTGGGTTAGTTAACACCATGTTACGATTCTTTTAAGTGTTTAAACTTAAATCCATTCATGCCTGTAGTCCTCGGACCAGATGATTTGGGTTAGTTAACACTGCTACGATTCCTTTAAGTGTTTAAACTTAAATCCATTCATGCCTGCAGTCCTCGGACCAGATGATTTGGGTTAGTTAACACTGTGCTACGATTCCTTTAAGTGTTTAAACTTAAATCCATTCATGCCTATAATCCTCGGACCAGATGATTTGGGTTAGTTAACACTGTGTTACGATTCCTTTAAGTGTTTAAACTTAAATCCATTCATGCCTGTAGTCCTCGGACCAGATGATTTGGGTTAGTTAACACTGCTACGATTCCTTTAAGTGTTTAAACTTAAATCCATTTATGCCTGCAGTCCTCGGACCAGATGATTTGGGTTAGTTAACACTGTGCTACGATTCCTTTAAGTGTTTAAACTTAAATCCATTCATGCCTGTAGTCCTCGAACCAGATGATTTGGGTTAGTTAACACCATGTTACGATTCCTTTAAGTGTTTAAACTTAAATCCATTCATGCCTGTAATCCTCGAACCAGATGATTTGGGTTAGTTAACACTGTGTTACGATTCCTTTAAGTGTTTAAACTTAAATACATTCATGCCTGTAGTCCTCGGACCAGATGATATGGGATTAGTTAGCACTGTTACAATTTCATTAAATGTTTAAACTTAAGTCTTTTAAGTAAACACCCTATCACAGCTCTCTGACTGCCTGAATCTAGATCCGACGTAACGGTTCTTATTGAAGTGTCACTCTCTGATGAGGCATGATTAAGAGTCCTGAACGTGTTTAGATTAACCCTAACCTATATTGCCTCTCAGTCTTTTGTACACATTTGGAAAGGCTTGTGGAGCTTTTTGCTATAACCCCTGTAGTTTTCGTTGTTTAGTAATAATTCTCATACATTCTGCCCCTTTCTAACACCAATCTTAGTCATGCGAGTTGTTAGCATGACATCAGGATCACAATAAAGTTAAGGTACAGAACTTTAATAGTAATAGTGAGTTGTATTACACACAGCAAAGTAAATGAATGCGAAGGAAAAACTGCTTCATTAACCAGGAAAATAGCTTACCAATCTCTTACTAAAAGAAAAACACAAAGAAAAGGGGGGCCATATGTGTCTACTCTTGAGCTGAAGGAACCACAGGGTCAGCAACCTGGCCTATCTGAACAGCAGCTTCTGGGGCCTGGCTCTGGGACTCAGTAGGAGTCTTCTCTTCGTCCAACCCTTGACCTTTGTCTTTGGCTGGCTCAACTGGCAGACCAGCCTCCAAAGGCTGTGGATCTGGAGGAGAGTCAGCCTCTGGGAGCTCTCGGATCTCTGGATGATAATACGTGCTCCCAGGTAGCCTCAGGGGAGAATCCAAAGGGACCCCGGCGACGTCCAATGCCTTAAACCAGGTTACGTCGCAATACTCGCGAGCAACCAAAGCAAATTTCTCCGTAAGCTGCTTCCCAGTCTCGTCCACTCCTAGCTGGTATGCCGCTGTCCTCTCAGCTACAACTAACTCCTTGGCCAGTTGAACCGCCTGCTCAGCTGCTCGGGCGCCCTTCCTGGCTTTCTGGAGTTCAGCCTTGAGACCCTTCACCAGCTCCCTTTCGATCACCAGGTTGATCTCTAAAGCGTGCAATTGTTTGCGCTGCTCCTCGGCCTGGGTCTCGGCATTCTGGAGGCCGGCCTTGTGGTTGTCCCTCTCACGAGTCACAGCCTTAAGTTGCTCGGATGTGCGAGCATAATCATCATTCAGCAGACCAAGAGCCTTCTCAGCCTCGGACTGAGACTGTACTGCTGCTTGGGCCTCGAGGTAGGACTTTTTGCTCCATTCCTTGGCCACGTAAATCTGCTAAGTAATCTGCATGACAACGTTTTTAGCACAAGGTAAAGAAAGGAAACAGAGCAAATTAGAAATGGAACTCAAATTAAGAGAGTAAGTTCATTTACCATGGCCATATCCCTCTTAAGGGATAAGAAGAGCTCCTGCTGGTGGAAGAGCCTATAGGACTCCATATCGTGAGGCAGGAGGAGTGGTTGCTGCAGGGCTTCAGCGACGTATCTTGCCCTTCCCCCATCATAGTTCCTGAGGGACGTATCCCAAAGAATGGGGGCTCCATCCAGCTCAAGCCTTGGGGACCATATACGGGGTCCTACTCCTCGACGGACCTCAACCCCGATGTTCTCATCGCAGCTTTCAGTGGAAGAGGCCCTTTTGCCTCGGTCCCTCGCCGTCTTCTGCTGCTTGCTTACTTTTGGGGGCACCCCTACCTCCATCTCTTCAGACTCATGGGGCCTCTTCTTCTGTAAGTTTGTCGTGGGCTTCAGGCCGAGTTCGGGAGCCTTTGAGGGCACAGGAGGCAGGATCTCTACTGGCTGGGAGGTCCCAGCGCCTTTCTGCTCGGCTTTTTGGCCCCTATTCTTCGTCAGGCGCTTCAAGTCCGCCATCTCTTCGTTCGAAGAGTCGTCGGGGAGGGCAGTTATTAAAAACGGGTGGACACTGGAATGCTTGTCACCTCCTTCCTCGGCGTTCGAGACCTCTACCACTTGGTTTGCCCCTGAAGCTTCCCCTCCAAAGTGGAACTTGTCTATTTGTTCTTCTAGCGAGGAGGTGAAGGAGCCAACCTTTTCGCCCTCAACCTCTGGTCCGAGGGGAACTTGCTGTAGTGGCTGGATGAGAGGGGGTATACCCCGGGGGTTTGGATGTGGTACTGGTGGAAGGTCATGTGGTGCCAAAAAGCCCTTGAACGAAACGTAGACACGGTTAAGACGTTCGTCTCCCTAGACTATCGCGTTGCCGACCGGTTGGAGGTCTTTTTGCCTTGCTTTGTACCCTAGGATAAGGGGAGCCGATCGGAGTTGTCCGTCCTCGCTTACGAAGATCTCGGACCGCAGCAAATTGTTGAGCGCGGCGAAGTTGGTAAGGCTGAGCCGAGGAGATATGTTTCTTCTATTTGTTACAAGTTACAGCAGAGCTTTGTTAGAAACCGGAAAGCGGCAATACAGGAAGAATAAAAAAACGGCTAAAAAACGAAGGTCCTGAGCCTATGGTTAGTGTGCCTAAGTCTAACGTGTCCCACCTGGCTCTCCTGCTCTGGTCGGACAGTGAGGGCCGTCATACCACGCGCCCGAGATGATCACGTAGTCATCCTTCATCCCTTTATTGGATTTGGGGAGGTAGGAAATGAGCCTAACAATGTCGGACCGGGACTTTAAATAATATCCCGCCCTTTGCTGGCTGTGGAACTCATACATATGCACCACGTCGTGCCAAGTGAGCCTCAATCCTAGGTGGCGGTTGAGGTCCTCAATGGCTCCTAAGATCCTAAACATGTTAGGTGCGCACTGCCAAGGGATGATCCTATGGTTTATAAGGTAACTAGTGGTGATAGGGCCCATAGGAATCGTTATCCCCCCTTCTAGGAAGGTGATGAGAGGGATCACGACCTCCCTCGTTTCCCGATCAGTAATATTTTCTCCGGAGGGCAATACTTCACACCCACGTTTGGAGGTATGTGGTATGTGGCTCTAAACTTCTCCAACTGGGCAAGGCCGTCTACCAAATACTCTAGTTTACCCATCACTCAACGGACAAATGGAGGCACAACGTAGCAGTGAGGAAATGGTCACTCAAACTGAAAAATGGACGGCCAAAGAGAAAACCGAAGGATTGAGATGATGAAAACTTACAGGAACTGGGTTAGAGATCGATCTCTGAACTCGCAGAAGGATTCCTGAGGACTCTGGGAAGAAGCAAAGTCGGTGATTGGAAGAGCTCTAAGCGTTTGTGTGCTTGTTCTTGTGGGATGGTCTGGAAATTGCAAAGTGAGGAGAAATGTCCACCTCCGAGATTTTATACGAGGTCAAACGAAGAGGCAGAAGCTATTTCTCCCCAAATCTCGATGAAAAGCCCCGCCCGTTGGATCAACAGCCCACCGTTGGATGCAAAGGACAAGGCGCCCCCTGAAGTAATTAATGTAGCGCTTTGGGAATACGGAAACAGGAGCAGCAATGATGGAGCGCGCGCATCCATAACCACGCACGTGCCAGGCCGAATTTTTGTCCGTTTTCCAAGCCCGAATTCCATAACAGGTCAAAATCCCATTTTTTCTCTTTGGATGCGAGGGAAAAAGTAAGATTTTGAGGGGCTATTGTGGGGGGGGGGGGGGTAAAAGCCCAGAGCTGCTTAATGGGCTCGGGGCTCCCTGTTAAAGACTGTTATATTTCTGAGGAGCAATAGGTGGCTGGAACGGCCCATCTGAAGGCAGGAGGCCCAGAAGTAAAGGGGGAATGCCGTCCGAAGAGGTCACTGCTTATCCGAGGACATCTTACTCCTCGGCCACAAATAGCCTTGATCAAACAAACGTGAGGAAGACCCGAATAACCTTCCTAACAATCTCAATGATAATGATAAGTTCTGAGTGGATCCAGAGATGATCAAAACTAGAGAAAAATATCTAAAGGAAAAGCTGCTACCACCGCATTTAATGCGCCGTAACAGCTTTTCTGGCCGCATTTATGTGGAGAAGACCCCTGAACAGTGCAACCTCAGCTACCGCCACTCACAAAGAATTAAAGTAGACACATGACGTGACATGCATTTGAGTAGATGCGCGGATGAAGAACAGGTGGACGATGGAGATGATAGGAAGGGATGCTATATAAAGAAAAAAGGTCCCTGATAATGGGGGACAGAAAAAAGGGAGAGAAAAGCCTTACTGTAGTTCTGAATGCTGTAATCACTGCTCACTTAATAAAACATCTTTTCGGACATTCATTCATGGAGTTGTTCAAGCTTTAGCTCATGTTCATGTTATCATCACTGCACGTAACCTAGCCAACTATTCTGTGTTTCATATCCAGCCCAGCTCTTTCGCCCACTCTCTACAAATTCATTGTTCTGGGTTTGTTGGGCCTATAACCCATATCCTTTGGGCTTGGGCTACAAAAACCGACCCTACGTATATATATATTAAAAAATAAAGCTGAGAGAAAATTCAATTAAATTTTAAATTAAAATCTAATTTTGCACCATGTGTCTCATCTAATTTTAAATTTGTGTGTCAAGTGAATTATTAGGTGCAAAAGTCAAAGAATCTAAATTCAGTTAAATTCAAAATTGAATTTTAATTGGAGTTCAATTTGCGTCATGTGTCCCATCTAATTTTTTAATTTTTGTGACAAGTAAATTATTTGGTGCAAAAACTGAAAAGTCTAAATCCAATTAGATTCTAAATCGTATATATATATATATATAGCTAAATCTAATTAAATTTTAAATTGAAGTCTAATTTTGTGCCACTTGTCTTAACTAATTTTTAAATTTGTTTGTCAAGTGAATTATTAGGTGCAAAAGTCAAAGAGTCTAAATTCAATTAGATTCTAAATTGAATTTTAATTGGAGTTCAATTTTGCATCATGTGTCCCATCTAATTTTTTAATTTTTGTGGCAAATAAATTATTGGGTGCAAAAACTGAAAAATCTAGATCTAATTAGATTCTGAATTATATATGTAGGGACTGGGTTTGAGCACTTCTACTGTTGAGTGAGTAGACTCAAGCCCAGCTAGCCCAATACAATGAATTTGTAGAGAGCGAGTTCCAAAACTAGGCCCTAGCAAGCGGACAGTGCCCAGTGTAACGTTCGCCACTGTTCACTACTGTCGGACGGAGGCGGATCGAGATTATAGCGATCTCTCCCATGGGAATCATCCCCCCCTTCTCTCCTGTTTCTCCCCCTTATATAGTCCTTTTTCATAACTCCTTTCTTCTACTTGTTGATCATCCATGCCCCATCTTTTTGACTGCCCGTCCCCTCAGCCATTTTACCAGCACACCTGTGAGTTGCAGCAACTAAGGCAGCCCTGTTCAGAGGTCACATCTCCATTAATGCGGCCAGGGGGTTAGGTGAGCGCACTTAATGTGGAGGTGACAGTTCATCCTGAACTTGCTCTTCCACCGAGCTGCCATGGCTGATGTGTCAAGCTCGGTTGGCCAAGGACAGGGTCATCCTCGGCAGGGTTCCTGGCAATTTAGGCTTTCACACTTCATCCTTGGGCATTTCTTCCTCCTCGGCATGGGCCTTGGGCCCGATATGGAATGGATCGGGGTTGCTAAATTCTTAGGCCCCACAGTATATGTGTGTGTGTGTGTGTGTGTGTGTGTGTGTGTGTGTGTATACATATAATTATGATTGTTTTTAAATGTACCAATGTATCTGCATAAGGTTACACACTAGTCTATATATCTATATATAATAATAATAGGTGAAACTGAGAGAAACTCAAATCAGAATTCCAATTAGATTCTAATTTTGCCTCATGTGTCATAAATTATTTATTCTTAAAGAGTTTTATTTCTTAATTTTAAAATCAATGTGGAACCACATCATTGATATTTATCCAAGTGAGTTATTAAGTACAAAAACCAAAGAGTTTAGAATAAATGAATCGAAAAAAAAAAAAAAAAATGTTTCACAATAAATTTTTTTTTTTTAAACATGGACAATTTACATTTTATACCAAATAATGTCCATACAAATTTTTTAAAGAGTTAACAAAATATAAAATGACCATCAATAATATTTAAATTATATATATAGGAATTATATTATGCATCTTATTGTATATTTTTAAGTGTATCTATGTAGATGCATGGAGTTGTAAGCTAGTATATATTAATAACTAAAGCTTAGAGAAAATCTAATTGAAATTCAATTAGATTATCAATTTTGCGCCACGTGTCCTATTGAATTTTTTATTTTTATACTAGTGAATTATTGAGTGTAAAAATTGAAAAGTCCAAATCCAATTAGATTCTAAATTAGATTTTAATTGGAGTCCAATTATGTGCCATGTGTTCATTTAATTTTTTTATTTTTGTGGCAAGTGAATTATTGTGTACAAAAATCGAAGAGTCAAATTTAATTAAATTCTAAATCATATATATATATATATAATGAGAAACTATTACATAATTTAGAAATGTATGATTTAAAAAATGTGTAAACTAATATCATGTATAATTTGACCGTATAATTGTAATTTTTTTAAATTGTACCCGTGTATATACACGAAATTACACACTAGTATATATTAATATTTAAAACAATGATGTTTAAGGTTCTTTAAGCTCCTGACCATTTCTTAGGTATGTAGTACAATTCCCCTGTCCTAGATACATTAGTATTAATGTCAAATTGTTGATGATAGATTTTGAATCCATGATCCCAGAGAAATCAGTAGAAAACTTCTTAGAATTTTTTAATAATGTTAATCTCACATATATTTTATAAACGCAACAAAATCCAAAGCATAAGTACTATAACAGAGATTATGTTTATTTAACTCTCCTTTTTTTTTTTTTTTTTTAATAATCATGTTTATTTTGACTATTTCCATATTGTTCTTGCTTTATTCAGAAACACCTGAACTAGTCCATTAAAGAGCCTCATCCACTTAATTAATACAGTACACAAGTTTTAGTCATGCAAGAGTCTTTAACAATTCTCCACTTCTTGAATTGCAAATAGATTAAGTAATGGCACAGTTTTATCCTCCCCCCCCCCCCCCCAAAAAAAAAGTAATGGCACAGTGATGTCTGCAATTATAATATTCTCAAAAAGACTATTTTCTTCATCCACATCACGAGTTTTCAACCTAATCCTCTGTTAAAGAATACCTAACCTATCTAAAAAGTGTTTCCTAATTGATAAGATCTTCCATTTTTTTAATACATGCTCCAGTAGTGGATACAGACTTAAAGCAACAAGAAATATAAGAAGAAAAAGACACATCAGATGTGCCATGCAGATCCACGTTTTATGTTTTCAGGTATGTAGCAAAGTGGGCATGATTTTTGCCATCAAAAGCTTTGCTTTCATCACCTCCTCCTCATTTTTCATTTTATTCCATTTCCTTTTTTTATTGATAAGTTACTCATGGTGCATGCCAATTGAGCTAGACTTCATTGCCGTTTTTTATTCTTTTTTCACCTTCTTTTCAGTCATATGACCTTTGTTTTTTGTTCACCACATTCATCCAAACGATCAAATTACCTTCTCTTTCAACAGAGTGTGACGTCCTGACTTGAAAGATAATAAGAACCTAGTGAATTTGACTTGGCTGAAGATATATATAGCTCCAGACAAAATAGCATCATGTGGTGCTCGTACATCAGGCACAAAAACCACGCGGATAGTACCACAAGGAAATTTTTAGCAAAGAAAATTCAATGCTTTTAGTGACAGCTTTGCAAAATGTTCCAAAAATACAATTGAGAGTAAAGAAGAAAGGGAGAGAGAGATGAGAAAGAAACGAGAACAGTTAATAGTGAGCCATCAAAGAAAGCAAAGCACACTTAACTTTGTATATGAATAACTTTTATGTGGTTTCACCGGCCACTAATTGACAACATTTTATTATGCAGAGAATACTATGCTATATACGTAGGATAGTGACAGAATGTGATTCTATTAGTTCCTCAAAAAGAAGGAATAATTGAGGCCACATTCGATTGCTTTCTCGGTGAAATGATGATACAATAGCCTAAGCACGATATGGAACACTGTAATTTTTCTTTTGCTGGAAATGGAACATTGCAATTATTGGCATGCAAGAGTGTGACTAAATCTGATTATATCATGAC
The DNA here is from genome assembly GCF_002906115.3 of Quercus suber. NCBI lineage: Eukaryota > Viridiplantae > Streptophyta > Magnoliopsida > Fagales > Fagaceae > Quercus > Quercus suber. The sequence continues at coordinate 778,300 of NW_027069730.1, forward strand.
ATATTACCACCCTGTTTTATCTCAAATATGGGTCATATTAAATTATGCAAATTCTTTCTTATTTTGTATTTGTTTAGTGTGTATTTGAAATAATCGGTTGGCCAATTTAGCAGAACTGAATTAGTGATAATTGGTGAATGAATCCTTAATTATTAAATATCTGAAGGTTACCAACTGCCCAGAATTGAGGTTTAAATTAACACCGAGACCATGAGAGACTAAAATACTAACCAAAGTGTTGTTTTATCCATGTTAAATCTTTTGATTCGGACAAAGCTAATACTACTAGTGAATATAAAAAACTATAAAGAAAAATCAGTGTGCAATTGGTTGAGGATAAACCTACCCTAGATAAAAGTACACTTATCTCATCGCAATAGGCTTCTTCGTCATGTATTACTACGTTCTTATTCTTATCCCATGACCTCACCCTTACATGGACACTCCAACTCATGATGATCTCATTCAATGTCTATTAATTGGGGCATAATTTTAGAAAAGAATAATTAACTTTACAGTCAAGGTGTAGTCCAAAATTCTTATTTGTAGGACCGTTATAAAATAAAAATATACTTGAATTATATATATGAACACACATATTTATAAATACATGCATATATGTATATGATTCCTTGGAAAATATAAGTGAATGTGTTTGATTGAAATTTTCTTTTAAACCTTTTAACATTATAAGTTTTTTTTTTTTTTTGTGTGTGTGTGTGGATATTTTCTGTATTTGTAAGAACATACATATATAGAACTTATAAATAACAAATTACATTTTCTAACTTTTACTAAAATTTAATTCAGTCATCTAATTTTTAAGTTTATTCATTTTCGGTCTTCCATTAGTTTTGGTATAAAAAAATAAAAACTTTATAGAGACTCTCCAGGGCATGGATTTGGATTTGATGAAATAAAATGACAACATTTGAAATAATAAAAAAAAAAATTAAGTAGGGTTTATTATTAAAGTGGTAATAAAAAATAGATAAAATAGTTTTTCTTTTTGGTGATGCAAAATGTCTTCTTTTTTATTATTATTATTATTATTGTTGTTGTTGTTGGTATTTCTGGATGCATGTGTCTAAATCAATTTAGTTGAGAGATTTAAAAAGGTAGAAGGGCCATAGCTCCCTCTCTCTTTCTTTCTCTCCCTCCGCCACTGCATATAATACCCGCCTCTCCTGCCTGCCAAATTGGAATTAAAATTTAATAATCCTCTTTTTAGTTTTTACGACCAACCACGTCCGGATAAATAATAATATCCCTCCTACTAATGAAGTGGTGACTTCCCATGAAGTTACGTGGCTGGAGACTTTGAGTTGGCGACTTACCATAAACCATAATCTAATTTATTAACATATACAAAGGATGCAATTAAAGCCTTTAGTTTTATATAGTTTATTCCTTTTTTTTCTTTTTCTTTTTTGATAAATAGTTTATTCCAATCCGATTGGTTGAAGATACATATAAGAAAAATAGTTGAAGATAATAAGACATTATAACGCAAATCCAAATTCTATCCCACGGCCTAACTCTTACAAGAGCATGATCATCAATTTATTATTTATATTCGTTTTTTAATGTTTCACAATAAACTTGTTAAATGTATTATTATATAAGTATCCAAATAAATTAAAGAAAAAATTGATATTCACTACGTAATTCGTAAAGTATTTACTTTTTTTAATGGACACAAAGTATTTGATGTTAAATCTCCTGTTTGCATCGACAATGACAAAGAACAATTGCCAATTAGCATATTGTCAGGAGCAATGCATGCATGTCTATTTACCTATATGTTATTCTCTTCGGTGATAGGAACTAATATCATAAAGTTGTTTTCCTTATAATTCAATATTCATTAGTTGATGGAGACGTTTAAACCATGAATGTTTTTATTAATAATACCAGTTGAATGACTCAAGTTTCTAAAATCAAAAGATAATGGAAATCAAATCATCTAAGTTTAAATAATTGAAAAGAACTTTTATTTTTATTTTTAGGAAGAAGACATCATCCTTATTAAGACAGACCGGTCGGCTTATAAATCAGCTTGAAAAATAGAAAAAAAATTGTGGGGAAACATCTTCTATTTACACAGCATAATTTGAAAAATCAATAACTAATTTAGCTAAACTATGAGTAACTTTGTTGCCTTCTCTCTTGGTATGAGAGTAAGACAATATAGAAAAAGAACTAGTACACTTACAAGCATCCATAATCAACAAACCATGAAAAGCCAAACCCGCATCTTCCTTGATCAGTGCCTTCACCACTAATTCAGAGTCCCCTTCCACGATTACATTCCCAACTCCCACTTTCAAACCAAATTCAAGAGCTCATAGAGCAGCCATAGCCTTTACTTCAACTACTTTGTAAGCTTGGGACAATTGTTGGATCAAAGAAGCTATCACTAGTTCCTGGTTATTCCGGATAATAACCCTAATACTTGACTTATTCTCTTCTTTGAAAACAGCTCTATCATAGTTGATTTTGAAGACATTCGGAGGGGCAGGTAACCATGGAACTCGAGGATGAAGCTGTTGAGATTTCTGAGTAGGCATGATTGCTTTGTACTCATCGAGCCGGTTTCTAGAGGCTTGTGTAATCTTGTCTATAGTAACGCTAGGGAGCTGAAGATGAAGCTGGTTTCACTGAGTCCATATGGACCACACAGTCATGGCAAACAAGTCTAGAGCTTTATTGTGTTGAATAACCAAAGCAGTGAGTTCTTTAAAATCCTAGAAAACCATGTAATGCCGAATATTCCACAGCTCAGAATTCTCCCAAAAGAGTTTTGTAGTTCAATTGACACTTGTTAGTATTTCCAATGAATATGTCCAGATTCAAATCTCCCATCCCTCAACTATCAGATTCTAAAAAGAGAAATGTTGAAATAATTAAATGGGGTTCAAAACTTCAAGTAATAGCATCATTTGTGGTATCTTATTTTTCACCATCTGGCCTTGGAAAAAAAAATGTTAGAAAAGGTTTGATTTTTGGTTGGTTTCAAAATATATTTCCATAAAAATCTTTTAAGATTTCACAATTTTAAACGTCATTGTTCTAATATATATTTTAATTAAATTTTAATTTTATTTTATATTTTGACCCTTTATGAGAATCTTTGGCATATCATATCTTCTTTAAATGATAAAATATATAGTTTCAAATTTGAAGACAATCATAACAAGTGCCTAATCCTAGAATATATAGTTTTGTTACTTCTGTATACAAAAAAAAAATAATAATAAATAAATGCATATTAATAATTGTAGGGTCAAGATTTGTGGCCCAAGTCCCAAAGATTTGGAATATGAGCCCAATGAACCCAAGACAATGAATTTGTAGATAGTGGGTGAAAGAGCTGGGCTGATAGTGAATTAAACAACGTTCAATAATGGTTTTACTGATGAATTAATGTAAGAGTAAACTTAAAAATTGAATATATTCCTGTCCGAAGAGACAAACTTATGCATGTATCATCCTTCTAAATCCCCTGGCCCCCCCTCTAAGAGACCTCTTACATTATATATATCTCTTTTTAGATTATTTTGATCATCCACTTGTTAGTCATCTAAGCCTCTACTTAAGTGTATATCCCATCTAGCATCTTTTATGGTTCTCTGTGAGTTGTGGTGGTTGAGAATGCACTGTTCAGGGGTCTTCTTCACATTAATGCGGTCAAAGAAGTTGCTGCAGTGCATTTAATGTGGTGGTAGTAGCTTTTCCTCTAGATATTTATCCGTTCTTATCATCATTATGCATGCCTGAGGTTTATCCTTATCATTGGAACCATCAGGAAGGTCACTCGAACCTCCCAGGTACTTACTTAACTGAGATTCTTTATATCCGAGGACAACACACTCCTCGGACTATTGATGCTCTCTTCAGACTATGTTCCTTGATCATTTCCAGGTATATCTCCCCCACCTAGGGTCTTTCTCAATCATCTATTTCTCTTCGGACAAATTTTTAGTCTTCAAATAGGGTCTTAGGCCCAATATGTAAATTTGGGCTTTTATCCCCACAATAGCCCCTCAAAATTTTAATTTTTCCCTCGCATCCGAGGAGAAAAAATAGGATTTTGATTTGTTACAGAGAATAAAAGATAAAAACGCGAAGAATACCTGAGTTTACACGTGTGTGAGCATAGATCTAGGTGCTTCATCATTGCCGCTGTTATTTCGTTATTTACGAAGTGGTATTAATTGCTCTAGGCAGCGTTTTTTCTCTTGCATCCAACGGTGGATCATCGATCCTACAGTTGATGTATTTTCTCAGAATTTGGGCGGGATAACTCCCACCCACTCTCTGGCCCCTATATAAAGCCTCAGAAAATACTCTCTCTCATTTACTTTGCGATTTCTTACTCTCCAGCGAACCCAAACGTTCAAGCTCATCCATTTTTTCAAATCATCCGTCTTATTTCTGCAAAAACTCACGCAAGTCCTTCCGAGGATTTAAGGATCACTCCCCAACCTTGTTTGTGTAAGTTTTAATCTCCTCGAACCCTTCATTTTCCTCTTGGCCAACGCTCTTGGCCGTTAAACTCTCATTTCTCAGTTACTATTCTGTGTCTCTCTCTATTTAACCAAAAATGGGTAAATTTCAATACCTGGTCGATAGTCCTGCCTTAATAGAGGAATTTAAGGAAACATATGGCGTACCACAGGGAGTAAACCTGAGGTATTGTCCTCTAGAAAAGATATTATCCGACCGAAGAGAGGGAGAAGTCGTAATCCCTATGATAGCTTTTATAGAAGGAAGAATGACTCTCCCTAGGGGTCCAGTTACCAAAAATTATCTTCGTAACCATAGGCTTTCTCCTAATCAATGTGCACCTAATATGTTTAGGATCTTAGGGGCGATTGACACTTTGAATCATCATTTAGGATTGGGGCTTACCTAGCTTGACGTAGTACACATGTACGAATGTCATAGCCAAAAGGGAGCGGGATATTAGCTTAAATCCCGATCCGACATCGTTAGGCTCATTTCCTGCCTACCCAAGTCTAATAAGGGGATGAAAGACGACTATCTGATCGTCTCGAGCGCATAGCATGACGGTCTCATTGCCCAACTTAACTAGGAGAGCTAGGTGGGATATCCCAGATTTAGGTTTCCTAACAATAGACTTAGGCTACCTATCGCTTAATATTATTTTCCTTTTCTCCATGTCAGCATCTGAGTTTCTGATTATTGTTAATTTCGTTGTGATGTTAACAGATAAAAGGCAAGTTTCTCCTCGGCTCAGCCTGACTAATATTGATGCACTCAACTATTTACTACGATCAGAGATTTTCGTAAGTGAAGACGGACAACTTTGGGCTGCACATCTTATTCTCAGTTACGCACCAAAATCGAGCGATTTTCAGCCGGTCGGCAACGCTATAACGCAAGGAAACTATCGGATTAACCAAATAGACGTCTCTCAGTGTAATTTTCTAGTGCCGTTCGACCTTGCCCCCGTGCCACATCCAAATCTGTAGGCGGTACCATTATTCATCCAGTCGGTTCAGCAGGTTCCCCTTGAACTAGTAGTAGTGGGTGAAAGAGTTGCTTCCTCAACTTCTTCACTTGAGGAGCAGATTGATAAGTTTAAATTTGAAGGAGAGGCCTCAGGAGGGGTTCCAGTCATTCAAGTTTCGGACGCCGAGGAGGAAATTGACAGGCAGTCTAATGTTCGCAATCCAGTTTTGATTACTGCCCTGCCAGACAATTCTTCAAAAGAAGAGGAGGACATGGCAAGCTTGAGGGATTTGATGAAGGCCAGGAAAAAGGTTCCTGAGGCCAAAGGGACTAGTACGTCTCAACCAACTATCAGCCTTCCTCCACCACTTCCTCAGGTACCTTCAGATCTCGGCCTACAACCATTGCCAGATCTAAAGAAGAAGAGGCCTCTCACAAATACTGAAGAAAGGGAGGTGGCGCCTCCAAAGGGAACCAAGCAACAGAAGGTGGTCAAGGACTAGCAGAATAAAAGGGCTTCATCTACTGATAGCAGAGATGACCCCTTTATTGCTGAGATACGCCAAGGGCCACGCACCTGGTCCCCTAAACTGGAACTGGACAGTGCTCCCATCCCTTGGGATACCTCCCTCAGGAATTATCACTTAGGGAGGGCAGGTCTAGTTGCAGAAGTCCTGGAGCAACCTCTCCTTCTTCCGAAGGACATGGAGTCTTACAGGTGCTTCAGCCAATACAAACTCTTCTTATCCCTTAAAAGGGATTTGGCCATGGTAAGTGAACTAATCCACTTCTTCAATTAAAATGTTGATCTTTTTTGTTCGTTCCTTTTTCTTGGCCTTATATTGAAATTTTTCATTCTACTATGTAGATTACCCAACAAGTTTATGTGGCCGAAGAATGGAATAAAAGGATTTATAATGAAACCCAGGCCAAGGCCCACACTCGGTCTGAAGTCGAAAAGTCTCTGGGTAATCTGAAGGAAGATTACTCTCGGCTGTCCGAGCAAATGAAAGAAATAACCAGCCAAAAGAATAATCTTGATGCTGGCCTGAGGATTGTTGAAAAGCAGGCTGAAGACCAATGCAAACAGTTACGCATGATTGAGATCAATATGGAGACAGAGCGAGAGTTGGTCAAAAGTCTTCGGGCTGAGCTGCAGACCGCCAAGGAAGCTACCAAATTGGCCGAGAAGAGCGCTCAGCTGGCCAAGGAGGCAATCGAGGCCGAAAGGCAGGCAGCCTATACGCTCGGGNTGCAATCGAGGCCAAAGCAGGCAGCCTATACGCTCGGGGTGGAAGAGACACAAGTCAGACTTACTGAGGTGTTTGCGAAGGTCTGTAGAGAATACTGTGATATGACTTAGGATAAAGCCCTCGACGCTGCTGGGGTTCCTCCAGAGTCTAACTTGAGGCAGTCTGGGAGTATTTATTATCACCCTGACATTTTCAAACTCCCAGAGGCCTCGGAGTAGCCTCCTTCCGACCAGACCCCTTCTACTTCTATTGAAGCTACTAAAGAGTCTGGTCATGGTGATGGTTTGGGTAAGCAATCCGAGGGTGTTCAGGAAGAAAATAAAGATCTGAAGAAGAAGAGAACTCCACCTGAAGTCAAAGATCAAGCCCCAGACACTATTGTTGCTCAGCCTAGCCAGACAGCCGACCCTTTGGCTCAGACGAAGACTTAGATGTCTAGGAATTTTAATTTCGTACTTGCATTAGCTTTTTTTTTTTTTCTTTTTTTTAAGTAAGGGATCACCATGTACTTTCTTTCTAATCAATAAAATTGTTCTTTTATTTTCTGTCTTCGTTGTATATGCTATGAAATTATTATTGCAAATGGCTGACTTGTAGTTAATATCACATATGCAGTCTTAACAATGATATCATATTAATGATGCAGACAATTTACTCAAATACCGGAAGAAACATGTTGTATAAGAATTATTAACAAACAATAAAGGCACTGAATGATATGAAGGCCTCACAGGTTTTTTTGAATACTTGCGAAGAATACTATTGAACACTGAGACCTGCCCTCCCCCTGTGATAATTCCTGAGGGAGGTATCTCAAGGGATGGGAGCACCGTCTAGTTCCAGCTTAGGGGACCAGGTGCGCTGCCCTCGGTGCACCTCAGTAATAAGAGGGTCATCTCTGCTATCAGTAGATGAAGCCCTTTTGTTCTGCTAGTCCTTGACCACCTTCTGTTGCTTAGTTCCCTTTGGAGGCGCCACCTCCCTTTCTTCAGTATCTGTGAGGGGTCTCTTCTTCCTCAGATTTGGCAATTGCTGTAGGCTGAGATTTGAAGGTACCTGAGGAAGTGGTGGAGGAAGGCTAATAGTTGGTTGAGACGTACCAATCCTTTTGGCCTCAGGCACCTTAAAGCCCAAATTTACATATTGGGCCTAAGGCCCTATTTGAAGACTAAAAGTTTGTCCAAAGAGAAATAGACGATTGAGAAAGACCTCAGGTGGGGGAGATATACCTGGAAATAATCGAGAAATATAGTCCAAAGAGAGCATCAGTAGTTCGAAGAGTGTGTTGTCCTCGGATATAAAGAGTCTCAATTAAGCAAGTATCTGAGGGGTTCGAGTGACCTTCCTGATGGTTCCAATGATAAGGATAAATCTCAGGCATGCATAAAGATGATAAGAACGGATAAATATCTAAAGGAAAAGCTGCTACCACCACATTAAATACACTGCAGCAACTTTTCTAGCCGCATTAATGTGGAGAAGACCCCTGAACAGTGCATTCTCAACCACCACCACTCACAGAGAACCATAGAAGATGCTAGATGGGATATACACTTAAGTGGAGGCTCAAATAACTAACAAGTGAACGATCAAGATAATCTACAAAGAGATATATATAATGTAAGAAGTCTCCTAGAGGGGGGGGGGGGGCAGGGGATTTAAAAGGATGATACATGCATAAGTTTGTCTCTTCGGACAGGAATATATTCAATTTTTAAGTTTGTTCTTATATTGATTCATCAGTAAAACCATTATTGAACATTGTTTAATTCACCATCAGCCCAGCTTTTTCATCCACTCTCTATAAATTCATTATCTTGGGTTCATTGGGCTCATACTCCAGATCTTTTGGGCTTGGGTCATAAATCTTGACCCTACAATAACTATCATAATTATGAAATGCCATATTTAGAAAACTATAAAAGAGAAATAAAATCAATATTATATTAAATTTACTATTATGTAATAAACAAAAAGAGATAGATGAATAATTGTTCATTAAAAAATGCATGGATAATTTATCAAATAAGAAAGATATATGGATAAGGGGCATAAATTTGCCATAGAAAAACCCCAAGTCCCCACAGACACTTGAATATCAACAATTCACCATAAGTATAGAATTACTATATATGGACTAATTCTTCATAAAAATAAATAATAATAAAAACTATATATGGTCTCAGGACATCCAAAGTTCACTAAACTGACTAATTTATATGAATCATTGGGATCATAGAGGTCTAAATAAGACTAAAATCTATATATTAACCCTATCCAAATCCTTAAACTTACTGTTTTACGCTCAAGACTTAAATTATCAAACCCAATTGGAAAGTCTAAACTACAAGTTAAACATTTTTACCCTTCTTTTTCTATTATTATTATAAATGACCCATTCTTTTTATATCTTCTTATCACTCCTATCCTATTTTATAAGATTTTTAATATTGGTAAGATTATTGTTGCATAATCAAATCTAATAGATTTGAATTTTAAAAACAAAAAAGTTATTTAAAAAAAAGACTTAAATTGTTAAAAATTTTATAACTTAGTAACATAATTAGAAACTTCTAGAGTTTAAATCATTCTCTTCTCTGTTATATAAAAAATCAAATTACATCTGTCAGTCTCTCTTACATCTAGAGTGGGGACACATAAGCTTTGAGAGGTAACAGTAACGTTATCGGCACCAGAACATTGATAAACACACAATGTATTTTTTGTTTTTTTGTTTTGTTTTTGTTTGATGCTCTTTGTTTTCCCATAATGTATTTCATAAATGTGATTTTAACTGATACTATTAGAGCATTTGTTAATTGACTATTTTTAAAAAAATTTAATATAATTTTTATGAAAATGTAAAATATTGTTAAAAAAAATCAATTCTTTTTTGACAAAATTTAGCTACAAAATTGGGTGAAGTCTTAAGCTACAATCTTACTCAATATCTTTCTATTAAAGGTGAATTTTGATAAATCCACTATTGATTACATCTTCTTATTATATTTTTCATATTTGTAAAAAATTTAGAAAATTAAATATCAATAGCTATGTTATCAATAAATTGTTTAAATTGCAAGTTTTGTAGTTTAAAATTATATGTAAAATAAAAGCTTATAGATCATATAGTAAATAATATTTAATTGATACAAAATTTGATATGTGTATTAAAAACAAAAAATTATTGTTGCATAATTAAATATTGTAGTTTAAAATTATTGTTGCTTAATTAAATATAATAGATTTGAATTTTAAAACCAAAAAAACTTATTTAAAAAAAGAATTAAATTGTTAAAATTTTATAACTTAGTAACATAATTAGGGACTTCTAGAGTTTAAATCATTCTCTTCTCTGTTATATAAAAAATCAAATTACACCTGTCAATCTCTCTTACATCTAGAGTGGAGACACATAAGCTTTGAGAGGTAACAGTAACGTTATCGGCACCAGCACATTGATAAACACACAATGTATTTTTTGCTCTTTTTTTGTTTTGTTTTTGTTTGATGCTCTTTGTTTTCCCTTAATGTATTTCATAAATGTGATTTTAACCGATACTGAGCATTTGTTAATTAACTATTTTTAAAATGTTTTAATATAATTTTTATGAAAATGTAAAAAAATTGTCAAAAAAATCAATTATTTTTTGACAAAATTTAGTTACAAAATTGGGTGAAGTTTTAAGTTATAATTTTACTTAATATCTTTCTATTAAAGGTGAATTTGACAAATCCATCATTGATTACACCTTCTTATTATATTCTCCATATTTGTAAAAATTTTAAAAAATTAAATATCAATAGTTATGTTATCAATAAATTGTTTAAATTGCAAGTTTTTGTAGTTTAAAATTATATGTAAAATAAAAACTTATAGATAATATAGTAAATAATATCTGATTGACACAAAATTTGATATGTGTATTAAAAGTGTAAAGAATATGCAATTCAACGGTTACATTTTCAGAATATGTGGTAATGTCTTTTTTATTGAATAAAATTGTAGCCTTAAAGTACAACCAATTTTGTAATTAAATTTTATTTATTATGAACAAAATTTAGCAACAAAATTGGTTATAGCCTAAAACTACAACCTTACTCAATATCTTTTTATTATAAGTGAATTTTGACAAATTTATCATTGGGTTACATATTTTTTTTATATCCTACATGCTTGCAAAATTTCTAGAAAATTAAAAATTAATAGCTATGTCATCAATAATTAGTTTAAATTGTAAGTTTTTATAGTTTAAAATTATACATAAAATATAAACTTATAGATGATATAGTAAATGATATCTAATTTATACAAATTTTGACGTATATTAAAAGTATAAAAAATATACAATTTAATAATTTAATTTTTAAAATATATAATAATATTTATTTTAACGAGTCCGGTTGTAAATACTTTCTATCCAAATTTGTATAATATTATCCAAATTTGTATAATACTATACTTTATTAGCCCCGTCATATGCGTTTTATTCCCTATCAACCATTTTATTCCCCTATATATATATAACACACCCCAAGTCCAACCTCCACAATAAAAAACCTACAAAACCCTGATAGTGTACGAGTCTTCACTCCCTGTTTACTCTCAAATCACTGTCATCTCTCTCTCTCTCTCTCTCTCTCTCTCTCTTTCCGTTAACCATTTTTCGCTTCAGCCTTTTTCAACCTCCGCTAAATATAGCAAATCTTTTTGCTAGATCTTAAGACTAGATTTCATCAAACTCAGTCTTCACGTTACAGATAATAAGCATAATCCACTCTAATTTTCCGCGCGCACACACACTCGCTGCTCTCTCTCTCTCTCTCTCTCTCTTAAAAAAAAAAAGCAAAAGCTATGAGGATGAAGGAGGAAATGAGTTGTAGAAACGAGGACGAGAGAGAGGAATTCTCGGAGCAAAATTTGATTCACCAGCCTCTTTTTTTCACTACGCCAACGCTAGAGCCTGGGTTTCCTCTACAGGGAAAACCAGTGGTGGTTGGTTACGCTCTTACGTCTAAGAAGACTAAGAGCTTCTTGCAACCCAGGCTTAAAGATCAGGCTAGGTAATTACGCTAATTTAATTAATTACTGCCTTAACAACATTTAAAAAATCTATTAATTAATTTTTGTTTCGTTGATTTTGGCCTTTGGCGCGTGTTTGGCAGAGCCGATATATATATATATATATAATTTTTTTTCTCAGATTTGAGAGAATATTCTGTTTTCAGAACCTGATATTTTTTTTTCGACCCGAGAGTTTGATTTGTGGTGAAGAGGACTTGATGGATACGTATGTATGACTTTTGACGATCCTGTCTCCAAATTGGAATATTCTTTTTTTATTTTTTTTTAAATCTGTCCCTTTCGTTTCGTTGGAGAGAGTGATGTGGGAATTTCTAAAACTTCACAAACTGTTCTAAGATTTTTTTTTGAGGCAATCAATTAATCTGGGCACCAATTATTTTTGTTAATTCTTCAGTGAACACAAAAATTAACTGTGAGAGCTGTTGTGGGGACCATCTTAAATTCAATTCTTATGTAATTCTATCTTTAATTTTTTACATTCTCTCAGTATACAACATATTTGTAATCCATGTGATACTGTGCTGTGCTCCATATTTTCAATCAAGGCGGCCTCCTTTAGTTAATCGGAAACGGGGTTGCAAGCTCGTAGGCCTGGCTGTGAAGAAATTTAGTTGTCTTTTTTGAGTTAAATCATAATTTGATGGAAGCTCGATACTACATTTCTACAATTTGTGCCCGTGTCATGTGGTTTTAAGCAAGTTAGTTGGTTTCTTTCTGTTTTTGTTTTATGATCGGGTCAATGCCTTTACTTTTGTCTTTCTTTGGAGCACCTTAAATTTTTATGACATTCACATGGGTTTCCGAGCAGATTAATCAGTGGTTAGTTAATAACACTATGTATTGTTGTGCAGGATTAAGGGGATATTCTTTGTTGCTATTGATCAAAGCAAGCCGCTTTCGGATCAAGGTCCTTTTGACGTTGTGATGCATAAGGTGTCTGCTTTTTTTTTTTTTTTTTTTTTTTTTTTGTTGAAAGCTTTTGGAAATGCTTGCTTTGTTAACTCATACATAGGCTTGAGTAATTCATGCTTTCTGTATTTGCATAAGGTATGATTTGATAAATCAGTGTTCTTCTCTTAATTGCAGCTATTAGGAAAAGAGTGGCGCCAGATTATCGAGGTTGGTTCATATAGATTTTATCTTCTTCTTTTTTTCTGAAGAACTTGTTCATGTTCAAGATTGATTGATATTGAAATTGTGTGATTGATGTATCACTTACATTACTACATAAGAGACTACTTTTAAACAATGGGGTATCAAATAACAACTGTCAGTGGCTGATGAGCAACCGGATTTTTTATGCTTAAAGCTTAATCCTGTCTGACATAATTTGCAGAGTGCTCGCTCTTTCCTCCATCTTGAATCATTTCTCAATATTTTGAGGTCGAGGCCTCAAGGTTCCAGCGAGGATGTTTCTTCTCCCTTGGCCATCTTGCTGATTTGTTCAGGTTTTCTGAAGCATTTTTTCCAAAAACAAAATTTTGATTTGTCTGAGTCATCAATTTTGTAGGTTAATAGTTACCCTGTTTTGTCAGCTGAATGGGAGATGGCTTAGACAATGCTATTTAATTTGAGATTCTCTATATATGCTTTTTATGTTTGCTACACTTCAAAATCAAGGATTCTGTAAATTGGCCTTCCTCCAACACCCTTTTGGATTGCTAGATGCAGGTGCTAGTCAAATCTTCGTACTTCTAGGCTGCAACAGCAAAACTTTCTCACTTTGGCTAGGTTCAGATTTTTATGTTCTAGCTTTTGGGTATATTAGGTAGCAGTAGAACTACTTTAATTGTATTTGGTTACTTCAGTGACAATCTTAAAGTACTGAAAACTTAAGGTATGTTTGGTAACTGGTTTTCCCTTATTTACTATTTCTAAAAATAATTTTCTATTTTTGAGACCAAAAAACTTGTTTAGTAACCCAAATTGGACTGAAAACAAAAACTATTCTCAAAACTTAATTTGTGAAGGAAATTGAAAACATGCAAAATGCTGTTTTTAGTTTCTAATTTTCAAAAGTCAATAAAAACACGTATTTAATTTAATTAATTTGTCTCATTTAATGAGTTAACATTAGAGTTTAAATCATAGTAGCAACATATTTTAGTATTTTCTATTTTTTTCTTCAAAAAACTATCTTTTTAATTTCTACTAACCAAACATGTTTTTGATTTCAAAAATACAAGAAAATTGTTTTTTCTTTATATTCCCAAAAACAAGTTTTTGAAAGTAGAAAATAAAAACTGTTACCAAACATAGCCTTATGTTTCACAGTTGTTTTTTCACAATTATTTTTTCACAATTATTTAATTGGAAGGTTACACAAATACACACCCAATAGGTCTTGAATCCACGACCTTTTCCTCCACCTAGAACTTATATGAGGAGAAGGTGCCAATTGTGCTAGAGTTCATTGGCATTTTGTCACTATTATTTCAAAGCTACTAGATAGAATGTAATTTTGGATCTTTTGTGGCGAAACTGTGAGTATTACTGTTTTTATGATAAAAACCTATTGTTCATAAGCATAGAAAAGTAACTATGCTATGAATTATGTAAGCTAAGAAGCTCCCATTTGGATATGAGATATGTATATGATGTGATATGGACACGATGATGGTCCAATTTTTGAAAAGTGAGGATATTACTTATTAGATGGTATGGATACTTTAATTAATTAATATTAAATCAATATTTTTAAGTTCATAATATGCTTTTCTATTTTAAAAGATAAACAAAAAATTGCTAAAAGGTGTAAATATGTTTAATTAATAAAAATAATAATGAAGTTATTAGCTTCATACACAGATTTTTAAAAATAAATAAAGAAGTATCCCGCAGTATCTAGGAGTATCGCTTTCGAATACATGTGAGATGCAGATATAACTGCTAGTTTGAAGTTTTCATGTTTCCTAGGAATAGAGAAATTTAAAAATAATAATAATAAAGAACTATGCTACTGTATTTTTTTCCTGATAATTCAATAGTTAAAACGGGGGAGGGGGATTAGGACCATAGATGTCTCCGTTGGAAATACCAGAACATACCAATCAGTTGAGCTACAAAGCTCTTGGCAACTATGTTGTATCTGAGAGTATTGGTATCAGATAAGTGTCAGATATGGATACGGCTGCTAGTTTTAAGTATCAATGCTTCCTAGGGTTTAAGTGATGTTCTGAATGTCAATCTTTTAAGTCTTTTAATTGTTTCTGTGTGATTGCTTGTTGGTGTTTCTGCAGTCCAGTTTAATTTCATTTTACTATCAATACTATGCAATTGGCCCATCTTTGGAGTCATTCTCAATAAAACATTAAAGGCATGTGTAGAACATGCATTGAAGACGCATTTTAACAGATTGTGAGCAATGAAGAAAGCTGCTTTACCTGCAATAGTTAGCAAAGGGGTTTGGTTGTTTACCAATTTATGGTGGTTTTCACAATCAAATCCTAAGGTTCAAGTTCAATTTTGTATCTTTTGAGGATTAATGGTTACCCTATTTTGTTTAAATATTTTGTTCTAATGTCATCTTCAAGTTTTCTTTTAGAACTTAAGTTTCCTCTGGGGCTGTTGTGTTGTACAGTTGGAGAAAGTTGTAGTCGTGTAGTTTTTTGTGATTAGCAATTTGGGAATATGTTGCTTGTGATAATCAGCCTTTTTCTTTGTGTCTCCCTTTGTCTGTGACTCTTTGCGTGTGTATAAAGGCAACTGGTCTTTATAACAATTGTGATCAACACTCTCAAACGAAAGAGAAGGAAAACATTTTGAAGCTTTTCTTTCTTTCTTTCTTTCTTTCTTTTGTTTTCCCCCCTCTTTTGGACAAGAATGGTATCTTTTGGATGCTTTCTCAAACCACTTTGGTGTGTTGTTTTATATATGACCACTGTTTTGGTTTTTTGGACAAAATATCTTGCTGATTTGATAAATATGGTTATTTGAAATGTATGCATAATACTTCTGCCCTCCCTTCTTACCTTCTTTCTGTCAATATTTGTAGGACTACAGGCAAACACATCCAGAAGTAACAGTTCTTGATCCTCCAGATGCCATACAGCATTTACGCAATCGCCAATTCATGCTCCAGGCTGTTGCTGATCTGAACTTGTCTGACTCTTATGGTAATTTTTATGTTGATTTTCTTAGACGTCTCAATTACTAGGAATAGGTTTATGGCTTGGCCTTCAGCTAATAAGTAATCAATCTCATCAAAAAAGGTGTAACCCATGTACAGTGGACGTAATGTAAGTTTAAATGATTTGTTGTAACTGAGCTAAAAAGTTCTGTGATGCTTGCTGACTGTGATTTTGATGATTACCTACTATGCAGGCAAAGTTGGTGTTCCCAGGCAATTGGTTATCAAGAAAGATGCATCATCCATCCCTGATGCAGTTACCAAATCTGGGCTGATATTACCACTTGGTATGTATGTGTTTGCATTTGCAGTTTCTTGTGTATGCTGGCAGTTTGTAGGTCCACTGTAGGCTATGCATCAACAATTGCTAGCAACTTTTCTTAGAAATATGGTTTAATTGACACTAATGGGATTGTATGTCAAAAGTTTTTTTTTTTTTTTTTTTTTTTGCTGAGATACTCCTATCCTAATATGTCAGTCTTGTTTCTTGACTGAACTTTTGGGATAAGTTGCTGCCTAAATGGCTTTTAGTAAATCATCAGTAGTGGATTTGTAATGGTCTGGTGATGATTTTACATTCTCATATCTGTTTCAGTTGCAAAGCCATTAATTGCTGATGGAAGTGCTAAGTCACATGAATTATCACTCGCTTTTGATCAAAACTCCCTTCAAAAACTTGAACCTCCACTTGTTCTTCAGGAGTTTGTTAACCATGGTATGCAGTTGTAATACATGTCTTATTACCTTCACAGTTGCCACAAAAATGTCGTGATTTTAAAATTGTTATCCCTGTCATGATTGTAGGAGGTGTTCTCTTTAAGGTATATATTGTTGGTGAAACTATAAAGGTGGTCAGACGTTTCTCTTTACCTGATGATGTCTGCAAAAAGGAGCTCTCCAAAAATGCAGGTGTCTATCATGTTCCAAGGGTTTCTTGTGCTGCAGCTTCAGCAGATGATGCAAATCTAGACCCTCGTGTTGCTGGTGAGCTATCCTGTCTGACAAAATCTTTCTTGAATTGTTCCTAATTTTCTTATTTGTTTTTCAAGAATCATGCGTTTCATCATGGGTTTGGTTTGCATTGTTCCAATGGGTTTTAAACTTATGGAAAAAGATGTTTCTTGTTAATGGTTAGTGGGGATGATTGGATTGGTTGAGCCTTGGAGCCACTTCATATTAGGTTTTTCTTAGTGCAATCTTGGTTATGTAAAAGCCTAAAAGAGGTTGTGCTCAAGGCATCAACAGTGACATTGAACTGTGTTCAGGTCATGAAATTTTAATTTTAGGCTATGGATCATAGAGCCTCTCTTAAAATTTTTACCATTGTTTCCCCTACAGAGCTTCCTCCACGACCTTTGCTCGAGAAACTTGCAAAGGAACTTCGCAATCGACTGGTAGTTTCATGATTCTCTCTTTTGATTTCATGGAAGCGCACATGTCCATGCATTAATGATGCTCACTTTTGTCATTGCTAAATTTTTGTAGGGTCTACGACTCTTCAACCTGGATATTATCCGAGAGCATGGTAGCAGAGATCGTTTCTATGTCATTGACATTAATTATTTCCCTGGTAAGTGAACCTTTCTTCACATATGAATGTGATATCTCTTCCTAAGTCTTCTTGGTGATGATGTTCTCAACTGCCCTAAGCTTTTATTTCAAAGCATCATCCTCAGTTTAACTCCTGTGATGGATACAAGTATTTTTCATCTTCTTAAACAAAAAAATAAAAATAAAATGATGAAATGTTGTTTTAAACATCAATGACATTAAAAATCATTAGGGGTCGCTTATGTAACTGGCAGTTGCATCTTATTTATTTTATACTCTTAGTTCTTACTGATTACTATGTTAAGTGTATTTCTATATGGACCTTAAAATTGGTATTTTTACATTGGTGCAGGGTATGGAAAGATGCCAGGGTATGAGCACATATTCACAGATTTCCTTCTGAACCTAGTTCAAGGCAAGTACAAAAAGAGGTCATGCTAGAAACTGTTGCTGGCTCAATAAGTATATCATTGCACCTCCATAAGTATCTGAAGAAGAAGGTGGTAATACTGCACAGAAGTGCCATATCACCTCAATTACTCGCTGGAGGACAGGATTTGGATCCTCCATTTCCAAGTGAAATTGAGTGTCCATTTAATGGCTATGATTTAAATTGGAATAAATTTAGGGCCTAGATTGTGATAGCTCATCTAAAAAGATATAACTCTAGTATAGTTTAACCATAATTAAATTTAACCACACAATTTAGACCCTAGATTTACTTCACTTTAAATCATGACCCTTAAAATGGACACGGGGTTTTTTGGCATTTAGCATCAATTTTCTAATAATTTCTTTAGTTGTCAAGTTTACAAAACTATTTAGCAAACTAGCATCTCAAGGCTTACAAACTCGATTTTAGCTATGGAACTCAAGTCTTAGCCACTCGAGTTCTTTCTCTTCTACAGATCCACATTCAAGTTCTCTCTCTTGTTCCTGCTTCTTCAAATCCACACTCTCTTTGTTCCTCAAGATCTTCTCTTCTTCTTCTCCACATTCCTGCTTCTCCAATTCTTCTTCTTCTTCTTCCTCCTCCAAATCCTTGTTCTAATTCACGTTCTTCTCCAATTCTTCAAATCCTTCTTGGAACTCGAGTCTTGAAGGCTCGAGTTTTGTCACCAAACTTGAGTCTCAAAGACTTAGGATGGTAGTTTACAAAATTATTTCAAAAACTTGACAGACTAACGAAATTGTTAGAAAATTGATACTAAATGTCAAATAAAAACCAAATGGAATTTCACTTTAAAATGGAGAGAATCCTCATCCCAGAGGGAGGGCAAGCTTTCCTGCTAAAGCTGTTACCATGTACGGTTTCATGTATGATTCCTGCTAGCAGCTCGAAAAGGGGACGTGCAAGCTCAAAATTTTCCATTATTATCTAGTGGCCAACTGGATATTTTGTCATTTAAAACATCCAAATTGTACAAAAGTCAAAGAATCCACCTTCTTCTATACATCTCTCTTGTACAAAGTCCAAGTATCCACCTTCTTTACATCTCTCTTGTACGAAAGTCCACATATCCACCTTCTATAGGGCTTTAGGCTCTGTTTCTTGATTCATTTTTATGCTTACCCGATGTTTCATACTGTAAATTGTTGATAAGCAGTTGGTGAATATGCGCAATTTGAGATTTTCAATGACATTTATTTTGTACCAAGAAATTTTATCTTCAATTAACTTTTATGTGAATAAGAATCTTTGTGTTTCTTGACCATCCACCCTCTCTTGATAGAATTTTGGGCTTTTTTGGCGGGGACGGGGAGTGTAAGATCTTTTTTTTTGCATTTTCATTTTTGTTCTTTCTTAATATTTATTCATGGTCATGAATGTTTGAGGCACACCATTTTCCACCTGTGCCATGCACCATACGATGCAGTGATGCACCCATATTAGCAATGCAAATTATTTAATTGGGAGTCTAGATGATACAGTGACTCAGCTGAAAGAGTCCTTTGGTTGTAATATTGACAAGTTACAAGGATTCAAAATAAACTGAATAATCAGCCACCACACCTTGGCTATTTGTAAAGCAATAAGGTGAACAATCAATCAGGCACCACGACCTAGCCGAATCGGTAAAGCAAAAAGGTGAGATTTGGACCTTCAAAAACAAAGGTACAAGTGCCAGCAAATTGTGCCCTGGATAAGTGCTTCACTACTCACTAGTAGACTCGGACTCTTGAGTATCAAGCAGATCCCTTTGTGCTTGGGCAAACATAGCCCCCACAAACAATAGGATTTTGAAACAATAACTTGTAACTATTTTGAAACCACTACTGACTACTCATAAATTGAAAGTCCTGAGAAAAGGAGAGGAAATAATATTTTCCTCCAAACATTTTCATCCAAACGCCCTCTATCTAAAGAATCGGCAACACCTAGTATGTTACTTGTACTTTCACTTCAAACATTTTCATCTACACGAAGATCAAAATCAAACAAATACCGTTCACTAATCATTCTTTATCTCATTAATGAATCAAAACCAGATAAAAATGCAGAAGCATTAACATTAAAAGTTAAGAACTCACAACACAAACCTTCAAGCAAGAGAACACAACCAGAAAAGCGATTATTAAAAAAAAATAAGGTTACTAGTCAGTTGTGGGTGGTGCTTGTGAAGACATAGGAGGTGGAGGAGAAGAGTCAACAGCATCAGCAACAGCAACAGCAACTTCAACTTCTTCAAGTTGAGAAGCATCATCTAAGCCAGAAGAAACGAGAGTCCAGTCAGGAGGTAAGTCAGGCAGAGAAGGATACACAGTGGGTTTACGCTTTATGTCCCATGGCTGTGTCTTTCGTGGCCTCGTCTTCATATGGTGCGCCGTAGCCTTCTTCTGTGGCCTCGACGAGCACTCTATCACCAACCCCACACCACCATCGCCTCCGCCACAGCCACTGCCACTGCCACTCCATGGGGCCACCTTGGTCCCACCAGTCTTAAACGCACATGAATTCGGCACCACCAACACGCTCGTCCCAAATATAGCCGAAATCGACATGCTTTTTTTCTTATCTCAATTCTCTACTTTGGTCTGAGAAACTGTGAGAGATAAAATGGGTATCCTTGAACCTTTCGATTGGGATGACATATTGACATTCATTATCTTTGCTTTGGTCGCATGTGTTTTTCCCAAAGTAGCCTCAGTTCTAGTTGGGCTTGCCACATAGTTCACTCCATTCAATCCTTTTCATTTGGGCCCTATCTGCATTTTTTTTTTTTTTTGAGGTTATTACGGTCCAGTGCTCATAAAACATCCTCTTTTTTTTTTCTTTCTTTCTTTTTTTTCTTTTCTTTTCTTTTCTTTTTGAGAAACATAAAACATCCTTTGGACAATGCAATTTTTTTTTTTTTAAATTCATATTTTTTTTCCTCAATTGCAGACTCCTTGGATTTAGATATCCTATCCGATTCATTAATGATGAAAGAGTGTGACTCTTGGTGAAGGTTTAGAAAATTGGACGAATATGTCTAGTGCTGCAAATTTTTCACAATTTTGACACGATTTTGCTATATAACGACTTGTGAGTGGTGAAATCGTGGATCAACTATTTTATTTTTACTACTCACAAATTGCCATATAGCAAAATTATGACAAAGTTATAGAAAAATTTCTGGCACTAAACTTACTCAAATTTGACAAATGTGGCAATTACCAGGAGAGCGTACAGTGCACAACTCTTTGCAAGGTTGTGTGACCTTTCATGATAGAGATGGTATTGTGTATATAAATAGGACACCGTACATTGATGTTAGATAATTAATTGAGCCGTGCTGTAGAAAAAAAAACACACACACACAAGGAAATCTCTCTCTCTTTCAATTAGTTTCTACTCTGTTTTGTTTTGTTTTTTTTTTTTTTTTTTTTTTTTTTTATAAGCACTCTATGTTTTGTTATGTAAAATGCCATTATGCAAGTCTCATCAATGTTCTATTTTTGAGAGGCAATACAATAAAAATGTATAACATTTATAGAAATCCTATTAATTTGTGAGTTTGATTACAAAAAATTTGTGCGAATAAATCATTTTTGTTTTCTATGGTTTACGTTTCCCCCTTCTAATGATTATCATTTGTAATAGGAGCTAACTTTCTGTAATTCATGTAAATGAACATTGTTAGAAATACTGAGGTTGACACCTCATTTTACAACCCGCATTTAATCTCATTTGGAGGGTAAAATGTTTTCACCTTGAAAATATGCATCTTGATTCTAGCCATTAGATCCATAATCTCATTTCACCAAAATGATCTTGATGTTGTAACGATCAAATCAACTGGTCATAAGCCCTAATCGGACCACTAAATTGAAAATTATCATCAAATCAAATTTTAATGGCTGAGATATACTATCACAATTGAGTCCGACTATATGTGATTATAAACAATTGTTTCAATTGGTTATAGGTGTAATCAATTGGAGATCAATGATGGGTCATAATTTGATTGATTAGGACTACATTTTATGGTGAAGTTGCATATATCTAATTAATTAAATAGTTAAACATTAATTATTCAATGACTAATTTGTGCAATTATCTTTTAATTAGAGTAAATTTGGAACCAATTAAGTTTGAAATGAGAGTGATTGGAGCCATTTAATGTTAATTGGAAGCAAATTTGGGACTTATTAATGTTAATTATGCTGAAACCATTTTCTAACAGATGACCTCTACTCACCATTTTATCGATATCTCTCAGAATATTTTGAATCTGTGAATAAGGTTAATTTTTCCAGAAACTAGACATCTGGGGCTTCAATTTAAGTACAAGAACGAGACAATTCCGATCAGAATTAAGTCAGATATGATTTTTCGAAGTTGACTCTACAGGCTGTTATAGCAGTTACGGGAAAACCAAATTTTGGCTTGCTTCTCACTCCCACCAATCTTTCCATTTAATGCACCAGATTTTCTCTAAGGCTAAAATGAGGTCTAGGTTCATGATTCTTTGCCAACCCTTATTAAATGATCTTCCATTCATATTTCCTCCACTACTACTATATAAACTCTCCATCTCCTTTATTCCAAAGCACGCAAAACTTCTCCTTTCTTAAGTTCTAGGAAATTGAGTAGTCTTGTCATATCTTAGTCTTCCAGCAACTCAAGGTATTAAGTAATACTTACTCTCCCTCTCTTAACTCTTCTTTTCCTCCACCCTTAGGATCTCCCTCAAAAGTATCCTTCTTCACCATATGAATATTGCATAAATGTATAATCCATTTTCCTAATTGCTTTTTGTGTTTCCATGATGAGAGTTTAAGATTAAAGCATGATAGTAATCATCTAAATTCCCTTGAATATGTTTGAATATTCTTAATTGTTCTTATATGTTTGTTGAGGGTCATTTCTTGAAATAGGCAGAAGGCAGCCCAACCCATAAAAATGGGCAGCGGACGAGCAGCAAGCTAAGAAAAAGACCATTAGGCTCAAGCAGTAGAAATAATGGATCACAGGCCCTTAAATATATATAAATGGGCCTTGAAGGAGTAAGTGGGCCTAAAAGGCTCGGAAAGAGAGAAAACACCACCCATGGACAGTATGTGGTATGGAAAAGTGAGAATGGGCCGCGGCAGGCCCGAAATAATGAAAACAAAGAAAGTAGGGGACAATGGCAAGCCCATGAACCCCAAGGATGAGAATGAGGAAATTGGGTCGAGGAAGCCCAATTGAGTTAGTAAATGCCCATGGGATGCAAAGTTAGTAAATGGACCGAGGAAGTCCAAAGGAAGTAAATGGGCCGGATAAGCCCAAGTGAAAAAGATAAGGACATTCGAGCCCACGAGCAAGAACACTAGTGGCCATATTAAGCCACCGGGGGAAAGAAAGGAACGGCAAGCCTGAAAAGAGGCCCAGCATGAACAAAAAATCGTCGCGGCAGGAAAGGCCGAGTAACACGGTGAGAAGCTAATGCAATTAAAGAATTGGGCTGAAGAGAATACAAAGCCCAGTACTCGGTAAAGTCCAGACCCTATGGGGTGAGAAATCAGAGTAACAGCTTGGGAAAAGCCAAGAACGGACGACTGGCAATGCAAGCAAAATGTCCAGTACGCGGCAGATGCATGAACAGCAGGCAGACTTCAGACATAAACCACGCGCAAGGCCTAGACACCACCAGCCTGTACCCAGCCAATACAGGACCTGGTGGGGTCATGGGTCAAAGGTAAGGGGCATGGTTTGGAGATGGGGAGAGGGGAAGGCCTGTTTTGAGGTTCCTGCTCAAACTCTTTTAGGGAATACGTCCTGCTGGAATGGCATACCACCCAAAAGAGGCAAGGCTAAGTGGGAACCAATAGGTGCATGCCATGAGGGATAGAGAGAGAGAAACATCACCGCGGCAGGACAAGGTGCAGCGGCGGACTAACAGACAAAACGTTATCTGTGTCTGTGACAGAGGGACTCGCAGACAGAGCAGTAAGGGTTTGCGAGTGCGCCCAGACCAGACAAAAAACGGTTAGGGGGTAGAATAGTAAAAAATCTGTCACGACAGGCACTATAAAAGGACGCCTCTGCCGTGTGCAAAAAGAACAACAAGCACAAGAGCAATACAACACAACTTAAAGAAAATACTCTGTAACATACTTAGAAGAACAGAGGAGCATAACACTAAAAAATGACCATTGTGGAAATTACTAAGAAAAGACTAGAAAAGAAAAAGAGAAAGAGAGAAAAAAAGAGCAAGTGATAGTGGCATGCACCGATAGGCCCCTTCCCTTCTCTCCCTCTCGAATCCCTGTTCTCTTCTATAATTATTTTGGGAAGTGTCCATTCGGGTCCGCCTCCCTCAAACCCATTAACTTCCACGGCAGGAATCCCGTTTTCTTTCCCCGGAGGTTAATTGCGTTGAGAAGAGGCGTTCTTCCTCTTTGGCCTTACTCTTGCGGACCAAACTGAATTTATTTACATAAGCTGTCGATTAAATCTTTATTACCATTTGCCCTTACTATTTATTTGTCAAAGATTGTTAATGTTATTGTAATTCGGTCATTTCTTATTAAAAGAACTATCTGGTCATTCCAGAATACGTGATTTTGTTTTATCAATTGTATCTGCTTGCCGCAAGCTTTTTTTCTCTGAAACAGCTCTGCCTGCCGCAAGCTTTTTTTCACTGAAACAGCTCTACCTGTCGTAAGCTTTTCTCTAGAACAGCTCAGTCTGCGGTAAGCACTCTCCTGGCAGACGAGGCATAGTTCGAGCACAAATTGGCCAAGTTGAGTTCCAGTTGGCCCGATCTCGACTCCTGCAACCCAGAACACTTGGGCCTACATTCACAAAGGGGCAGCCTGGCCCAACATAGCAAAAAAGGCCCCCACAATGTTCTTCATATGTTCTTAGTTGTTCATCACATGTTCATGCATATCATTAGTTTTAATCTTAAATCCACATCAAAAATATGAAAAACATGTTTATTTAATAATTCTTTCAAATTCTTGAATCTAGGTTATCACCATCCACACACATTCACTAGAATTTATTTTTCAATCCAAATGCAATGCTTAATAAATTGAATTATGGTTTATCACATGCACACATATTAAATTCAACATGTAAATTGATTGACATATTAGATGATATGATATGAATATTGGCCACCATAGTCTAGAAGACCGATTTCACCAGGCAAGGTGGGTGCCTAATACCTTTTCACCTTGTAACATAACCTCCGAATTTAGATCAAGGGTTAGTAGATCAAATGTTTATCCTTGTAATTTTCAATTTTTAGATTATAACTAGGAAACAAAGTTATGTATTTTATCTTAGATTGTATCTAGGACCAAAGCCATGTAACTTTCCTATAATCAATGTAAATTCAATTGAAAATTAATAAAATGAGGAATTTTTCAATTTTGGTTTTCTTATTTTTTCCAATAATTAAATAAATGATGACTCCATTGTAAAACCCTTAATCTAAAGAGGAAAATATAACTAGTCAAACCTCTATTTTGAGAGGCAATAACACGACTCCACCCATTCACGTGAGTTTAGCAAAACATCCATAAAAAACAGGTCGAGAGCACAATCTCTCACAACTGAATGAGTGTATTGTATTTCTCAGTTAAAGAATGTACATGAGAGCTTTTATATAGGAGACATATGTATGTAGTACAAGTAAGAATGTAGTATAAGCATGTGTGCTATACAAGTAATCTAGGTAGGCCTAAAGCCTACAACAGTATACACGTTAGCAACCCTCCTCAAACTCAAGGTGGGTGTGAGACCCACTTAAGATTGTCAACCAAATCACAAAGGCATCCCTTAGGATATGACTTGGTGAAGATATCTGCAAGTTGATCTTTGATGTGTTTAGTCTGTTCATGGAAGACATCATTGTGAGCAATATGAATGGCACTCTGATTGTCATAATAAAGAGAAGTAATAGAGGATGTGGACACACCTAAGTTTTTGAGAAGCCATTGTAGTCAAATGAGCTCAGATGTGGTATCAGCAAAGGTAGAATATTCTGCTTCAGTACTAGAGCGGCCCACATGAGTTTGTTTCTTACTTCACCAAGAACTCAAAGAAGAACCAAGAAGAAAGTAATAACCAGTGGTGGACCTGCAATTACTGGGATCTCCTGCCTAATCAGCATCACAAAATGCATAGAGAATAAGAGGAGACTGAGTAGAGTAGAAAAAACTATGGAAAAGAGTGCCCTTTAGGTATCAAAGAATACGCAGAACAGCAGCATAGTGAGTCGATTGTGGAGCAAACAGATACTGGCTCGCCTAATGAGCAGTATAAGAAATCTATAGACGAGTGATAGTGAGATAAACTAAACTGCCAACCAAGCGTTTATAAAGAGAAAGATTAGACAATGGTTTCCCTCCTAAGGGAGTCAAATGTGCATTAAGCTCAACTGAAGTGTCAACAATTATCAGTAAGTCCAGCTCGAGACAAGAGTTCAAAGGCATACTTGGCTTGACTAATATAAAGTCCATTTATAAAATGAGTGATTTCAAGGCCCAAGAAGCAGCTGAGATATGCAAGATATTTAATCTGAAACTGCTGATTAAGAAAATCCCTGAGTTCTTGAATGTCACTGAGGTCATCACCAGTTATGATCATATCATCCACATACAGGAGAAGTAAAATAGTGCATTTATCAGTGCAACGAAGAAATAAGACAGAATTATAATGACTGGCCATGTAACCCAAGTAAGAGATGGTAGAGCTGAATTTGGCAAACCAAGCTCGTGGTGCTTGTTTAAGGCCACAAAATGCACGTCAAAGGTGACAAACCTTGTTTGATTCAACAAAGAGACTAGGAGGAGATTGCATACAAACTTCTTCACTTAAATCCCCATTAAGGAATGCATTTTTCTAAAAAATGTCTCATTTACTGGTAGCAACAATAGCTAAGAGGGTATGAACAGATGAGATACGAGCAACCAAAGTAAAGGTTTCTTCATAATCAATCCCATACTCTTGTGTAAAACCTTTTGCAACAAGACGAGCTTACAACCAACCACAGATTTCCCAGGAGGGAGAGTCACCAAATCCCAAGTATAGTTTTTAGATAACGCATCAAGTTCTTCTTTTATTGCAATCTGCTATAAAGGGTCAGTGGAAGCATCCCGAAAGGTACAAGGCTCGTGTAGTGTAGCAAGGGCAGTGTAACAATGATAGTCAAGTAAATGTGCAGGAATGGATCTTACCCGAAATAAGAAACAAGGTGGAATGTCTTGTGCAAGATCTTCAAGCGGAGTAGAAGCAAGAGACCTAAGTCCAGGGTTGGGTAGCTCGTCTTCAACCTATTCATCTTCCATCTGTTAATTAAAGGGTGAACTTGGAAAGGGATCAAGGATATCTAGTGGTTGGAGAGAGAAGTCTACAGGAGAATTAAGAGCAACTACAAGAGGATCAGGAGTAAGTACAAAAGGAATATGTGCCTCATCTGGAAAAAGATCTAAGATAGAGGAGGAAGATAGGGAGGCATGGAAGTAAGAAGGCTCGATAAAAAAGTGATGTTCCTAAAAGACAATATTGTGGGAGATACGAAAATGATGAGAGACAGGATCATAACACCGATACCTCTTTTGAGTTTCGCCATAGCCAAGTAAACAACAAAGCCTTGACCGAAGCTCAAGTTTGTTATGCTCATGTGGCTGAAAAAGAACAAAACAAGTAGAAACGAAAGAGCGAAGGTAGTGATAGTCTGGAGGTGACCCAAAAAGGCACTCATATGGAGTTTGATTTTGGGTAATAGGACTTAGAATGTGATTAATGGCATGAACTGCATGAAGAGCAGTTTCGTCCAAAAAATGAGCAGGAACTTTGGCAGAGAGAAGGAGAGTATAAGCAGTGTCAAGAATATGACGAAATTTTTGTTCGGCTCTACCATTTTGCTGAGAGATACCTGGACAAGTTAGTTGATGAATAATGTCATAGGAATGCAAAACAGCTTGGAAATAATATTAAGTGTACTCAAGAGCAATATCAAATCGAAAAATTTTGATACGTTTGGAAAATTGAGTTTCAACAATATTTGCAAAATTAGAATATACTTGCAATAATTCAGAACGATGTTTCATATGAAAAATCCAGCTATAGCGAGAGTAATCATCAACAAAGACAACAAAATATCGAGATCCATCATTATTAGAGACAGAAGAAGGCCTCGAAACATCAGAATGAATAAGGTCAAAGATATCAGTGGATATTGATTCACTAGTATTGAAAGGCAAAACTGGTTGTTTTCCTAACTGATATGAAACACAATCAAAATTTTCGGTAGACACTGAACCTAACAAACTTCTAGAAGCCAACTATTGTACCAGAAAGGAAAATGCGTGACTAAGTCGAGCATGCCAAAGTGCAATGGAAGGAATAGAAGAAACTGCAGGAGCTGCAACAACAGAAACAAGAGCAACAAGTGGAAGACAAAGGTTGTCCACAGGAAACATACGCCCAACTCTGGAACTGGTTCCAAACTCTTGTCCCATCCTCAAATCTTTCACAATACACCCAGAATAGTCAAAGATAATGCGATAACCCAACTCAGCTAATTGTCCCACAAAAAATAAATTGTAAGAAAGGTTAGGAACATTAAAGACCCTTAGAACCGAGAGGTTGCAGGTCGAAATGAAACTTATATTATGACCAGACATTGTGGAACCATTTGCTGTGCGAATATTAAGAGGGTGTGGTGCAAGTTTAAGTTTAGAAAATAAGGACGAGTGAGGTGTCATGTGATTAATAAGTAGAACCTATAAGTCAAGAGGAATGAGACATACCAAATAAAGCTAGGAGAGAAAAGAAATAAGATGCATTACCAACCATACGAATAGGGCTATCCAGAACCGACCCAGACCCGCTGGCCTGACAAACCCGCCCAAAACCCGACATTGGCAGGTCGAGTAGCGGGTTTTCCACTCCAAAACTCGAGCCACTTGACTCGACTGATGTAATATACAAATCCAACAACTCCGGCAAGATCAAGCTCAAATTCGAGGAGATCCAACGAGATCTCAACCATATTTGGTGAGATCTGGCGAGATTTGAGGAGATCCAAGTTGATTTTGGAACAAATGTACTGAGTTTTTGAAGATTCCGGCGACTCTCTAAACTGACCGAACCGACCGAACACTACCCGAACCCAAAATTGACTCGACTAATTGACGTTGGTGGTTGGTTTCGGGTCCCTCCACCTTTCACCCGATGTCGACAAGTCGGGTCCGAGTTAGGTCGAAAACTGACCCAGCCCTACTCGTGGACAGCCCTACATATGAATGACATTAGCGATGATGTTTTTAAGGTCATCTGTGGACATGGTGAAAGTGCGTCCTGAAGACTTAGACTGTGCAAAGATGTTAGCCATTGGTTGGACAATCTCAGTGTTAGCAACAGTAGCAGCAAAAATTGAAACATCTGATTTGTTGTGATGATAGCAAGTCTCAATATTGTGGCCAAAACGTTTGCTGGATTTTCGGCAAAGATTATTACAATAAGAAGAATTCATGTCTTTATTCTTCATTTGGGGGCAAAAAAATGCAAAAAAATGACTACAAAAATGAAATCTACTCAAAAAATTGGGTAAGGAGAATCTGGACTGCAAAAGTCAACCTTCGGTCAAAGTCAACAGTTTAGTCAATGCGGGTAAACGGTCTGGTCAACGATGACGTCAGCTAATGTGGTGGGTGACGTCAGCAAATGAATAGACGATGACGTCTGCTAAGGTTGACATGACAGTGATGACGTCAGCAGGAATAGAGGCCGGTGCATGACTGAGGCACAGCTTCTTTGGGCAGTGCGTGCAAGCTCTGATAAATGTGAGACTTCCACGATTGAGTAAATTGGGGCTGTAAAAGTCAACCCCGTAAAAAAGTCAACTATGAAGGTCAACCCTGGAAAAAATCAATAGTAAAAATAAACCTTCGATCAAAGTCAACGGTTTGGTCAACGCGGGTAAACGGTATAGTCAACAATGACGTCAGCTGACGTGGCAGGTGACGTCAGCTAGGGTTGACATGACAGTGATGACATCAACAAGAACAGTGGCCGGCGCGTGACTGAGGCATAGCTTATTTGGGCAGTGTGTGAGGGTGCATGCAAGCTCTGATAACTGTGAGACTTCCACGATTGAGTAGATCGAGGCGAGACGATCACTGTGGTACCTGCAAAATACTTATGAGATGTACAACAAAAATGGTAAGTGTAGTGGTATGTGTGGAGTGGGACTCCTCGACAATGGTGGCTACAAGTCTAGAACCCAAGGACGACAGTTGAAAGACGTCAGAGGTTCTACGACGAAAGGCTGCATCAACTGCTGTGACGGCAGAAGCGATGAGAATAGAGTAGCACCAATAAAGATAAAAATGTTGAGAAAAGATCAGAGCAGTGGCTCTGATACCATATTAGAAATACTGAATAAATTTATTGTATTTCTTAGTTAAAGAATGTAAATGAGAGTCTTTATATAGGAGGCATATGTGTGCAGTACAAGTAAGAGTGTAGTACCAGCATGTGTGCTATACAAGTAATCTAGGTGGGCCTAAAACTCATAATACTATACACATTAACAAACATTAACCAAATTTTTATTTAATTTTTAAATGGTAGTAGGGATGGCAGTGGGGTGGGGCTGAAGGATAGGGTCTTCACCCCCACCTTGCATGGTTTTATCTTACCTTGTCCCTGGCTTCCATCCTCGTTTTGAAAAACTTTACTTCATATTAATTTGTCACATTCAACTCCACACTTATTGCAATTTTTTTTATCTATTTATAAAGCTTTTTTCGTTAATATAAATATATTTGAAATAACAATTAAATTTTTTATTTTAGTAAAAAATATATTATTTTAATCAAATTAATTTTTAGTACGAGTTTAACAATATTATCTAAAGTGTTTAGTAAGATAATATCACAGTAAAACAAAAATTTTATTATTCGTGCATTTAAAATACTTAGTAATACAAACTAAGTCTTTAGCGCTGATAAAGTGGGGCAGGGAGGGGCTAAAAAGCCTAAACCCATATCTGCCCCACCTAGGAGTACGGGTGAAATATCTTGCTTCGAACCTGTCCCACCACCTTTGCAGGGCAAAAAAAACTCATAGTGAGCGAAGTGGGGTGGAGTAGGGAAAAATTATCATTCCTAGTAGCTAATGTTTAAAATTTTTCCTATTTGTAATGATAGATTGATTTTTATGCATAATGTATAATTTTGCGTTCTAGCTAGTAGAATTATTTGATAAGTGAAAGGTAAGTTTTTTTTTTTTTTTTTTTAAACTAATTCATAGATTTAAATGTTGAAAATAGGTTATAGGGGCGGCTTGATACATTTAGAGGTCTAAGCCAAAAAACTGAATTGAGATCATTCATATATTTAAATATGACTTAAAAAAATTAAAAATATTACTTATACTCTGTTCTCCTATTTTAGATGGAAATTTACTTTTTAACATGAATCACTTACAATAAAAAAAAAAAGTTATACCAAAAACTGATTGGTGTCTTGGTCTGATAATAAAGAGCTATCATCAGGAGCGGACGCCATAAGTTAAAACTCTCTTTCAAAAAAAAAAAAAAAAGTTTATAGACATAAAAAAAAGTTGACAACTAAACTTGTGTAATTTTTTTGTCTATTGCTTTTTTATTTTTTTTATAAGTGCTACATTCACAATATTTTTACAACAATTCTTAAGTATTAAGTTGTTACTATTTTTAATTTGAACCCACCACTAAAATTACTTTTTTTTTATACTACCAATAACAGTAGTCTTTAATAACTTGCTATTTAGGATTTGTCGCAAAAGTTTTCTGAAAAATGTTGTGGACATAGTATTTCCCCTTTTTTTTTTTTATAAAAAATTATTTTATTTATTGGCTAATATTTGGACTTAATTAATACTATTGCAACGAAATAAATAACTATATTAGTTAAAATTAGGAGGTCTTTTTCTACTTAGAGACCTTAAGCAAAAGCCTTATTTGCCTATACTGTAAGCTGGCCTTGCTTCCAACCATATATTTATCTGAACACAATCTTGAACCCTGCTGCTACCTGCTAAGGCATGGTTACAATGAAAACTTCAAGTCTTGTGTCTGAAAAACCCAGTTTTCTCTTGAAAATCTATGTCCTACTCTAGAACAACACACTTCCATAGAGCTTAAAGCCGAAAAAAGTGACAAAGAATCACCTTCCCACTGCCTCAGTCCTCATATGACAACATATCCCTAGCAAATTCAAGAGCTGAGCACGTTAAGGTTTGAAAAAGGCAAGTCAAAACAAGTTAAATAAATAAATAAATAAATAACCTCATATTTCCAATATATTATTATACCAAATAAGAGTAGCATTATATTTCCAAACATTCAGATTCTCAAGTAGTATATTCGGTTTTTTTTTTTTTTTAATCTCAAGTAGTATATTCTTAGAATTCTAGATGCTCGGCTCTATATTATCCTCCAAATCAAATGTCACATATATGTTATAGTCATCGCACGTAAATTAATTGAAATTCTCAGCTACTTCGAATAAGCATTTAGTTATTGATTGAATAAAATTAAAATGTCTCCAAAAATTTTCCTAGGCGCGCTGCATCTCTTGTTGAGAATTTTTGGGGAAATCAATAATAAAAGTATCAAATTAGAGATTTCCCATAAAAAAATAAAAGGCAAAGAGATACAATAATATTTTTTCTTTAAGATGACATTTTGCCACTACTCAAATGTGTTTGTTAATTTGTTGCATGCAAATCATCTCCAAGATACAACTAAACCAAGATTCTACAAGTATAAAACTTGAAGAATCGTGTGACTTTCTTTATATGGTGTGCAAAGTCTATCAAACAAATGAACAGTGGCGGCTCCACTTGTAGGTGTCCTGATATGCCAAAAAAAAATTTATATACTTGCAAATAAAAAATTTACATAAATAATTAATTTAAACCATTATGTTTTGTGTCCACCTGACTTGAAAAAAAAAATTTATATGCATATACATATATTTTTAAAAATATATTATGTGGGGGGAAAAGCCCAAACTTACGTAGTGGGCCTAGGGCCCTATTTGGGGATTACTGTGTATCCGAATAGAAGGAACTGGTTGAGATGGAGTCCATCTGAAAGAAGGATACTTGGAAACAAAGGAGGAATACAATCCGAAGAGGTCGTCAACGGTTCAAAGAAGTCTTACTCCTCGGATAGGAATAGTCTTGATTAATCAAATGTGTGGAAGGTCCGAATGATCTTCCTAGCAACCTCGATGATAAAGATAAGCTCTGAGTATGTCTGGAGGCGATAAGAATGAATAAATATCTAAAGGAAAAGCTGCTACCACCGTATTAAATGCACTGCAGCAACTTTTCTGGCCGCATTTATGTGGAGAAGACCCCTGAATAGTGTAACTTCAGCTACTGTCACTCACAAAAAGTTAAAGAAGATACATGACATGACATCCGCTCAAGTAGGTATCTAGATAAGGAACAAGTGGACGATGGGGATGATGGGGAAGGATGCTATATAAAGAAGAAGTGCTCCTGATAAAAGGGGGGAGAAAAAGACGAGAGAAAAAAAAATGAAGGTTTTATTGTAACCCTAAGAATTGTAACCAGTATTCAATTTATCATAAGTCTCTTCGGACTTCAGCTTATTTGATCTTTACGTGTATTTTTATGCTGGTTTATACTTGAACGTTGTGATCAACCGTTGTGAGCTCCACAGTCAACCTAACTCTATCATCCACACTCTACAAATTTATTGTTTTGGGCTTGGGTCACAAATCCTAACCCTACATATTATAGACTAAATTAACATATTTTGACCACTCTAATAAAAATGTTGAACAGCTTGACTTGAGAATCACAAGAATTGAGTTTAATAAAAATAAAAGTATTATATCCACAACATTTTGATAATAATCACAACAAATTTTACTGATTCTAATTTGGTTTAAGCTTAATACTAAAATCTTTTACCCACCAATAGTAGTTTGTCGCATAAGATTTGCTGTGAAAATAATTATGGCCTCCAAACACGATTCTTAACCACTTAAAAAAAAAAAAAAAAAAAAAGCTTTAATAAGAACAATAAAAAATAACCCAAATAACCCAAACAAAAATAAGACTAGACCAAACAACAAGAAGTGAACAGATTATTCAACAAAAAGTCTATTCAAATACAAAAATAAAAATAAAAATTTATAATCACTCAAATTTGTAACACATTTAACTCATTACATAAAAATAATTTCTAATTTCGTTTTTTCCTTAAAAAATGGTACTAAGAGAAATACTGTGGTCATAAGTTTTCTCTAGTTGTGCCAGTAGTTATGCTTTCTTTGATTTTACAGTTGCAACAATTTTTCTTTCCTTAGCAGTTTGGCTCGTAATTATAGCAAATATCATCTCTCTCTCTCTCTCTCTCTCTCTCTCTCTCTCTCTCTCCATTTATTTTTCTCTTCTTTATTATCATTTTAGACTCTCTCTCACTTTATTATTCTCATATTAGCATTATCACTTCCCACTCTATCTCTTATTATCATTATTATTTCTTTTAGTACAAAGAAATTGTAATATTTCATATATTTGTGTGTTTGTGTGTATGTGTGTTTTGTGACGTTGATATATTAAGTTGTCTCTCTATTAAATTTTGTATAATTTAAGTTTTTTAGTGACCAATTGAAACAAAATTCTTAGAGCCACCGTGTTATTTATTTATAAAAATGAAATGTCAACTTTATATTGCAACAAGCACTCAAATTTTTTTTACAAATTACAAGGTTGTTATTACTTGCCATTAATAGCATAAAAATGCTTATTTCCCTTAACATGCTGCATAACTCTACCAAAAAAAAAAAAAAAAAACTTTCTACAACTGCTTGGCTTTGGCGACGATGTACCTCTTGAGTGAGCCTTTCTTGCTTGATTGAGCTATTTAGTAATTGTTTTAAAACTAAAATAGATAGTTCCACATATCCCTCAATTGTATCTTGCTCAACCATGGACCAGAGAAAAACTTCGTACAATTGTATCTTGCTCAACCAAGGAC
Organism: Quercus suber; assembly: GCF_002906115.3. Lineage (NCBI taxonomy): Eukaryota > Viridiplantae > Streptophyta > Magnoliopsida > Fagales > Fagaceae > Quercus > Quercus suber. Next base: position 813,289 of record NW_027069730.1, read on the forward strand.
CAGAAAGAAACTTCGTATATTTCGAAACTAAATATAGAACAACAAACATGGTTTTAATTTAATTTATTTAAAAATATCTCAAATCTTGTAATGTTTAAGTAGGATTACATATGGGCACCTTAGAGCATTCACAATTGATTTTCATATCTCATTTTATTTTACCATCCTAAAAAGCAATTTTATCAATTATACCATATCATTTTACAATACACCCAGCATCTAAAAACTCTATTATTTTACCATTTTATTAAAATATTATTTTTTTAATCTTTTTTTATTATTATTATTTCTCTTTTTCTCCTCTTTTTCCTCTCTTTCACCCTCAATCTCTAGCACCGGCCTCAACCTCTAGCAAACACATACCCAACAAAATCACAAGAAGCAAATCACAACAAAAATTCACCCAAATCAAACAAGCACCAGAACTAAACAATCTCAACCTCTAGCACCAGCCATAACTAAACAAACAATCACCACCACGCCACCACTACCCTCTGGCCAAACAAACCCAGCAAACACCGAAACTCACCATCAAACCCATCGAAACAAATCCCCCAACTCATCGGAAAAAATCACAACCATCAGACCTAAATCCAACCACCCAATGCCAACCCAAACACCACCCAAACGCGATCCAAATCCGACCCAAACGCCAGAAACCGGAACCAAAAACCCAAAATAAAATAAAATAAAATAAAATAAAACCTACCAAAATATGAAAGCAATCCAACCAACCAAATGCCGGCCACCAAACCCAAAAACTGGCCACCATGTCAACACCACCAAACCCACCAAATGCTGGTCTTTATGCCGATCTCCACATCGGTCTCCCACCGATCTCCACTGCGCTGACCTCCAGCCACCACGCCCATAGCAGCCGCGCCACCAGCCTTGCCACCACGCCGATCTAGAAATCCAATCGGCGTGAGCTCCGATTTGGCTTGGTGATTCGACGTAAGCTCCGAGAGAGAAGCTTGACAATGACGAGAGAGAGAGAGAGGGGGGATGAGAAACAGAGAAGGAAAAGAGAAAAAATGATAGAGGAGAGAGAAATTGCCGGGTAAAAAGAGCATTAAATTTTATTTTTATTTTTATACCATTCAGCTACAGTACCATCTTACATTTAAGATGATACTGTAGCTAAATCTCAACAAAAAAAAAAAAAAAAGGTTTTTCCCATATGGCCTTCCAGTTGCTAAGCATTTGTTGGGCTTGTATGCCAAATGTATCTTACATTTGGCATATGGAAAGCCCACTGCGAATGTTCTTATAGTAGAAGCAAAATTGTTTACAGATCTCTTTTATTCTATTAATTTTTCTCATATTTGTAGACAGAATTTTTGTAACTCATGATCTTACTAGACATGTTAGAGGTTTCACTGTGTGAATAGAAAATGTTCCTTCACACATTAACAACTCTCAACTGATATGGGCTAATTTTTGTTTTCAATAATTGCTTGGTATTTCTTCTACCAAAGGAAAAAAAAAAAAAAAGAAGAGTAGGGTTATATTCTTGAGCCCCCACTTTAATAATGTACCACGACTAAAAAAGAACCATAAATAGTAAATACAAGAATGCTTAAGCTAACAGCAAAGTAGTAGTACAGGGTGTATGCATGACAACTAGTCTAGTACGCCCCGAAGTTAACACTTTAACAGCCAAAAAGAGTCCCATTTTTTTACATAACTTCAATGCGCATTATCTTCTGGCACAGTTCTTGTCCTGATTTGGCCAACTTGTATCCAGCCTTCAAGTTCAAACTTCAAATTAATGGCCAGTATAGAAAATGTGTCACCATAGACAGAACTAAAAAAAAAAAAAAAAAAACTTTCTACAACTGCTTGGCTTTGGCGACGATGTACCTCTTGAGTGAGCCTTTCTTGCTTGATTGAGCTATTTAGTAATTGTTTTAAAACTAAAATAGATAGTTCCACATATCCCTCAATTGTATCTTGCTCAACCAAGGACCAGAGAAAAACTTCGTACAATTGTATCTTGCTCAACCAAGGACCAGAGAGAAACTTCGTATATTTCGAAACTAAATATAGAACAACAAACATGGTTTTAATTTAATTTATTTAAAAATATCTCAAATCTTGTAATGCTTAAGTAGGATTACATATGGGCACCTTAGAGCATCCACAGCCGTTTTCATATCTCATTTTATTTTACCATCCTAAAAAGCAACTTTATCAATTATACCATATCATTTTACAATACACCCAGCATCCAAAAACTCTATTATTTTACCATTTTATTAAAATATTATTTTTTAATCTTTTTTTTTTCATTTCTCTTTTTCTCCTCTTTTTCCTCTCTTTCACCCTCAACCTCTAGCACCGGCCTCAACCTCTAGCAAACACATACCCAGCAAAATCATAAGAAGCAAATCACAACAAAAATTCACCCAAATCAAACAAGCACTAGAACTAAACAATCTCAACCTCTAGCACCAGCCACAACTAAACAAACAATCACCACCACGCCACCACTACCCTCTGGCCAAACAAACCCAGCAAACACCGAAACCCACCATCAAACCCATCGAAACAAATCCCCCAACCCATCGGAAAAAATCACAACCATTGGACCTAAATCCAACCACCCAATGCCAACCCAAACACCACCCAAACGCGACCCAAATCTGACCCAAACGCCGGAAACTGGAACCAAAAACCCAAAATAAAATAAAATAAAATAAAATAAAATAAAACTCACCAAAATATGAAAGCAATCCAACCAACCAAATGTCAGCCACCAAACCCAAAAACTGGCCACCATGTCAACACTACCAACCCCACCAAACGCCGGTCTTTATGCCGATCTCCACATTGGTCTCCCACCGATCTCCACCGCGCTGACCTCCAGCCACCACGCCCATAGCAGCCGCGCCACCAGCCTCGCCACCACGCCGATCTAGAAATCCAATCGGCGTGAGCTCCGATTTGGCTTGGTGATTCGACATAAGCTCCAAGAGAGAAGCTTGACAATGACGAGAGAGAGAGAGGGGATGAGAAACAGAGAAGGAAAAGAGAGAAAAGAAAGAGAAAAAATGATAGAGGAGAGAGAAATTGCCGGGTAAAAAGAGCATTAAATTTTATTTTTATTTTTATACCATTCAGCTACAGTATCATCTTACATTTAAGATGATACTGTAGCTAAATCTAAAAAAAAAAAAAAAGTTTTTCCCATATGGCCTTCCAGTTGCTAAGCATTTGTAGGGCTTGTATGCCAAATGTATCTTACATTTGGCATATGGAAAGCCCACTGCGAATGTTCTTATAGTAGAAGCAAAATTGTTTACAGATCTCTTTTATCTCTTAATTTTTTCATATTTGTAGACATAATTTTTGTAACTCATGATCTTACTAGACATGTTAGAGGTTTCATTGTGTGAATAGAAAATGTTTCTTCACACTTAACAACTCTCAACTGATATGGGCTAATTTGTTGTTCAATAATTGCTTGGCATTTCTTCTACCAAAGAAAAAAAAAAAAAAAAAAGAGTAGATTATATTCTTGAGCCCCACTTTAATAATGTACCACGACTAAAAAAGAACCATAAATACAAGAATGCTTAAGCTAACAGCAAAGTAGTAGTACAGGGTGTATGCATGACAACTAGTCTACGTACGCCCCGAAGTTAACACTTTAACGCAAAAAGAGTCCCATTTTTTTACATAACTTCAATGCGCATTATCTTCTGGCACAGTTCTTGTCCTGATTTGGCCAACTTGTATCCAGCCTTCAAGTTCAAACTTCAAATTAATGGCCAGTATAGAAAATGTGTCACCATAGACAGAACATTATTGATGTGGCCTTCTTAAAGACATTCGTCACCTATTTATTGGGTTGAAACTTGAAACACCAAATAATAGTGCTGAGTGGTATTTCTAAAACAGCCAATAGTTTCTTAGGGCTTCCGTATCCAGCTCCCTCTCTTGTTTTAAAAGGAAATAAATAAATAAAAAGGTAAATTATAAAGTTAGTTATTATTTTTATATTATATTTTAATATAGTCTCTAATATTTAATTGTATTAATTTAATTTGATTTTTTAATATAAGATAAAATTTTTACTCTAATATATATGTATGAAATTTTTCTTGAAAACTTAAATTTCAACTTTACTTTCCAAACTGCACAAACATTTAACTTTTAACTTTTATGATGTAAAGTCAATTTAATCACGTCCATTATCTCATTTATAAAAAAAAAAAAAAAAAACGTGCGAGACGGAATAATAAAAAGCTTTTTTTTCATGCAACGTCATTTGTTAACTGTACCATCACGTCAAATTTTTTTTTTTTTATTCCCAAATTAATTCTGAGCCACATGAGATCAGTATCATCTCACTAAAATACCACCACTCTCCTCCATTAAAATCAAGATCAGGACCATCAGGTCAGAGACGCCTACAAAGACACCTAATACAAAGTCGACGCTATGGCCAAGAAAATCCAAACACGTACCTGTAGCCAAGAAGGTTTTGGAAAGATAAACACAAGTGATGATAAAGAGGCTGAAATTATCAACCAAAAGGTTCATGAACAAAGGCCAGATAACATCTCTTGAAGTACTTAACTCTGATATCAATTTCTTACCCTTAGGAGATTCATTTTAGGGATTTTAGACTTTTAGTGAGATGATACTGATCTCATCGTGTCTCAGTTTAATTTGGGTTTTTTTTTAAAAAATTTTAATATTAATTTTAGATCTGACATGGCGGTCTAGTTGGCTAATGATGTCGCATAAAAATAATTTTTATTAATCTATTTGATACATCAACTTTTTCCATCTAAGAATAATGACAATTACTAAATTGACATAATACTGAAAATATTATGAATCAGATTGACACAATTAAAAGACTAGAGACCAAATTTAAATATGATGTATATGATAGAAACCAATTTTGTAATTTACCCTAAATAAAATATTGGCATAAATGCACTTTTAGTTCGTACATTTTGGCCTCATTTCTGTTTTGGTTCCTACTTTTCTATTTTACCACTTTTAGTCCTCAAAATGAAAAATACGTCTTATTTTAGTATCTACCGTAATCTACTTACGAAAATATCCTATGTAGTAAACGAAGTGTACAGCTGACACACTAAATGCTTACATGCCCAATAAAATAATATTAAAAAAATTTATTTGGCATTTAAAAATGTCACCTCAGCATTTTAATGAAAAAATAAAAACAAAAAAAATTTAATTTCGCAATTCTAATTTAAATTAAAAAAAAAAAAAAAACCTTTTTTCTTTTCAGTTTTAAAGATTAGAAAAAAAAAAACTTGAAGAAACTTTCATAATTTTTCTTAAATTTTCTTGTCAACCAAACACAACATCGTCAATAAACACAAAACTTAAACACGGTGCCACTCATTTTTCATTTTCCTATCTCTTCTCCCTCTTGGCTTTCTCTTATTTCTTTTTCTCTTTAAGTTCAAGTTGTAGTTTTTGGATATGGCTTTGATATGGGTTTAGAGAAAGTGAGGTTGAGATGTGGTGGTTTAGATTTGGGTAAAGAGATAGGGGCTGAGGTCGGCGGTGGTTTGGATTTGGATTTAGAGAGAGAGAGAGAGAGAGAGAGAGAGAGGGGTGATTTGGAGTAGATTGGCAGTGAACCCAGTCCTTTTGCTCTTCAACTTTCACACTGTTCTCCTTTGACGTCATCACTAATGATTCTCTATACCGCACCGTCTTCGCCAAAGACACGCTCTCTCTCTCTCTCTCTCTCTCTCTCTCTCTATTTTTTATATTTGGACAATTGAAAGTATCAAATCGAGGTTTGGAGGAAGAGCAAGGCAACACGACTAGACTCAATTTCTCTCAAATCGATGTTTCTCTCTCAAATTGGTGGGTCTTTCTCAATGAGATCATGATTGCTGGGTTTTGGTCTCAATGGGTTTTTGGTGTTTTGGATTTGAGATGTTTTGGTCTTAATGGGTTTTGATGTTTGATCTGCCGAAGGTTTCGAGATTGTGTATGTATTTGTGTTGTGGAGGTTATTGTATTTGTGATCTTGTCTTCTAGTTGTGTCCTGAGTTTGTGTTCTTAAGATTAAATTTTATGGGTCATGTTAATGTTTAAGATGAAATTAAATATGAATTTATTTTTTTTGGGTTTCAATTTTTTTTTCTTTTATTAAATTTGATATTTTTTTAATTATATTAAATGTTGAGATGACCTTTTTTTTAATATCACATGAATATTTTAATATTATGTTATTGACCACATCAATGTTAAGCGTGCCTTGCACTCCGTTTGTTATGCAATATATTTTTGTTAAATGAGTAACAACAAAGATCAAAATATAACGCATTTTTTATTTATGAATTAAAAATGATAAAATAAAAATATAAAAATGTAAAATAGAAAAAAATCCAAAATATAGAACCAAAAATACTCCTAAAATATTCTTAGTATTGCATGACATCAGGATGACATGCTTCAAACTACGGAGCCCCACATCACGGTTGTACTCCATCTCACGGGTGCAAAAAAGAACTCGATAATGCCACGTGTCAAAAGCAGGGTTTCCAACAGGCTTGTCCATCCTCGTTAACTCAAAGATTCTCAAACGCCTGATTATATGCAGCCAAATATACAGATCACACGGCCACTTTAAAATCACCTTCATCAGTATTAATAAATTATATTAAAAATAATGAAAAGTCTAGGATTATAAAATTGTTCACAACTTTTTGTCACAATTATAAAATGATAAAGTGTGATTAGTGAAGAAAAAATAGTGGGTCTATGTGTAAATAATAGTTAATCACTCACCATTTACAAGTCAGAATTGTGACAATAAAGTTGTGGAATAATTTATAATCCTAAAATTACTCTATAAATAATGCTACCATACACAATATTTTTATAACAATTCCAAATAAAATTTAAATGATAGTTTGTTATTGACTTGTAAACAAGCAATGATAATGGTGGCTTATAATATAACTCTGACTTATAAACAAGCCATGGTTTTCGATGGCTCATAATATAACTGGTATTAGTTAACTACTTATACTTTGGAACGTTAGAGTTGTAGCAAAGAAGTTATAGAATAATTTGTGGTGCTAGAACTATTCTAAAAAAAATGCCTCCTACCAAACATTTTTATAACAATTTCAAACAAAATTTAGGTTATAATTTGTTATTGACTTATAAACAAATGATGTTAGTGGTGGCTTAAAATATAATTCTGACTTTTAAATAAGCAGCAACTCCTAATGTAACTGATATTAATATGTTATTTAGGATTTGTTGTTAAAATATTGTAGCATTACGAAATAGGACTCACTAATTCTAGTATATCTTCCAATATAAACGTTCCACATGTCAAAAATATATTGCATCAACATTCATTTAGCCCCTAGATTCTTTTAAGGAGACGTTTGGTTCGCCGTGATATTGACTGTGTTTGGATAGAACGGTTTGTTGCTTAAAGTTGAGTTACGTTTTACTCCGTTTTTTTTTTTTTTTTTTTTTTTTTCTTTGGCCGCACTTGTTGACTGGGAGGGGACAAAATTTACTGTGCGTGAACAGTAAATGCACTGTTCACGCACTGTTCACGCACTATTTATGTATTAAAAATATTAAAAGTGGGTCCCACAACACTATTTACATATTTAAAAATTATTTTGCTACAGTGTTTTCAGCAACAATCAGTTTTTATCAACTTTCAGCAACAATAAGTGTTATCCAAACGGACCCATTGCATTACGTCATAATGTTACATTTTTATAATCTTACATTAATGCAATCTCGATACAAAAACACAATATTATATTTTTTAAGAAGGTAATAAAATTAAGATAATGTGATATAATTTTTAATTTTTAATTTCGATAATATTAAAAAAAAATAAAAAACTAAAAAAATAAAAATAAAAAACAAGGTCAAATTTGTCATGAGGACGAGAAAAGATTTTATTAAACAAAAAGAAGAAAAAAAAAATCAGGGATTTGATGAAGAGGCGGTGGAGCCTACAAGAAAAACAGGGGATATAGTTGGTCAGTTGGTCAGGGTCAGGTGCAGTGCTCGGGTGTGATGTGAGTGTAATGAGAGAGAGACTTCAGATAACGTCAACTTCAGGTCCGGACTGCCACTAAGCGCCAGCCTGTACCCAGCTGTCTTCCAACCCCTTCCCTCAAATTTCAAAAAATTAATATTTAAAAAAAACAAAAAAAACAGGCTGTTCGCAACTAACTCTATTTTCTAAACCCCTTAAGCTTCTTCAACCTCCCTCATATGTCCCCATTCTCACCTCCGTACTCTTTTACTCTTTTTTAGAGAGAGAGAGAGAGAAAGAGAGCAACAGTTTCGGTTTTTTAACCTTACTCTCTCTTCAGATAACATAGAGAGAGAAATTAATAATATGAAGGTTTGTGTTTGGAGTTGGAGGTTGTAGCAGCTGTGGTGGAAGTACGCATTGCACTCAGTCTTGGAAGAGTTAACAGTGTTTTCTCAAAATAGAAAAAAAATATCAGAGAAGCGAGGGCGAGGAAACTATGGATCCGTGCCCTTTTGTGCGCTTGACCGTAGGCAATCTGGCCCTCAAGGTTCCTGTTGCCTCAAAGCCCGCTCGCTCCGTTGTTCATCCTTCTTCTTCTCCATGTTTCTGCAAAATCAAGCTCAAGAACTTTCCGCTCCAGACCGCCGTCGTGCCGTTCATTCCGCCGGAGAATCAGTTTCCCGACGGCCACGTCCATAACTTGGCGGCTACGTTTCACTTGAGCAAGTCCGATCTTGAAAAGTTCGCCGGAAAATCGATTTTCGCCGGGAAACTCTGCTTGAGAATCTCGATCTACACCGGCCGGAGAGGCACTACCTGCGGCGTGAACTCGGGGAAGTTGTTGGCGAAAGTGTCCGTACCGTTGGATCTGGCGGGAACGGAGTCTAGGCCTTCTACTGTTTTTCACAACGGTTGGATTTCGGTTGGGAAAGAAGCCAAAGGCTCCTCCGCGCGATTCCACTTGAATGTGAAGGCGGAGCCTGATCCAAGGTTCGTGTTTCAGTTCGATGGCGAGCCTGAGTGTAGTCCCCAAGTTTTTCAGATCCAAGGCAACATTAGGCAACCGGTTTTTACTTGCAAATTCAGTTTCAGAAGCACCGGTGACCGGAATCAAAGATCAAGGTTAGCTAGGACTTCCATTTCCCTTTCATTTTACCTTTTCAGTTTCTTCTCGCTTTTCGCTAGGGTTTTACATTTATATTATTCCTCGTGTTTCTCCTTTTGTTTCACTGCGAATTTTTTAAAATGCTTTGGTGTAATAAATAATCTGTTCCTAATTTATGGATTTTTAGGGCTTTGGTAAAGTTTCGTTGGTATATAATTTTAAATGTTTGAAGAAGTTAAACTAACTTAACTAAAGCTAATTCAAAGTGTACGGTAAAGCTATCACGAAATCGAATTCTGCACTTTTTGCTGTTCTTTTAATCCTCAGGTGTTTTGGCTTTTTACTATTTTTGAAAAATCCCAAAGCTAAAGTTTTGAAGATTGTGTCCCAAATTTATACAATTAGTTAATGACCTTTCTTCAATGCATGTATTCTTTGCTTGTTAATTAATTTGTTCTCATTTTTTTTTCACTGTTCATTTCAGATCATTACAATCCGACCTAGGCAGCTCGAGAGGCTGGCTAAGCTCATTTGGGAGCGAGCGAGAGAGACCAGGAAAGGAACGAAAGGGATGGTCCATAACGGTCCACGATCTTTCCGGCTCACCAGTAGCCGCAGCGTCAATGGTCACGCCTTTCGTTGCCTCGCCCGGGTCGGACCGAGTCAGTCGGTCCAACCCGGGATCCTGGCTCATTCTCCGCCCAGGAGACGGGACCTGGAAACCCTGGGGCCGCCTCGAGGCGTGGCGCGAGCGAGGCGGCTCGGACGGGTTGGGCTATCGATTCGAGCTCATCCCGGACATGGGTGCGGCCGGCATTGTGTTGGCGGAATCGACATTGAGCTCGCACAAAGGAGGGAAATTCCTGATCGACTTGGGGTCGAGCTCGAACGGTCGAGTCACGCCGGTTAACTCGAACTCGCCAGCGTGCAGTCCGAGAGGTAGCGGGGACTACGGGCTTGGGCTGTGGCCATATTGCGTGTACAGAGGGTTTGTAATGTCGGCTAGCGTGGAAGGAGAGAGTAAATGCAGCAAACCCAGCGTGGAAGTGAGTGTGCAACACGTGAATTGTACGGAGGATGCTGCTGCTTTCGTGGCTTTAGCAGCAGCTCTGGATCTTAGCATGGATGCCTGTAGGCTTTTCTCTCATCGACTCAGGAAAGAGCTTTGCCAGCCACACGATTTGCTCAGCTAATGGATCATGATGATTCATCATGATTATTCAATCCGTTTCTTTTTTTCTTTTATTCAAATCTTTTTTTGGTTAATTGTGATTGGGGTTTTCGATGGATTTTGGATTCCATCGGCTGTGAGTGAGAGATTTACTACTAACAAACAATCTACAGACTGTACAGTGAGAGAGAGAAGAGGGGTAGACAGGGCACGCTTTGTTTTTACTTGTGTGGCTTGTATTGATTATGTTTTTTTTCCTTTTTGGTAAAAAACTTGTGGGGGTTGTTTTCGAGAAATTTTTAGTCGCTGACTGACTCCATAATCTTCATTTTTATATAATTCCTAATTTTATACTTGCAGTATATAAACAATGAAGAACAGGTACACGTTATTATTATGCGTGCACGTTATATGTGTCAATACAGGTATTAATTATGACTTCATTTGTTGACAGCAAAGTGGATGATAGCTGTAAGTTCGTTTATATGAATGAATGTGGCTTAGATACCCGTGCACAGTTTGGCAAGCTATTAATGACTTTGCACAGAATTAAGGACTAGTTTGTTAATGACTTTTGTGACTTAGGTGGCTGGTGCCATTATTTAATTAATTAATGGGTACGTTTTTGCTGCTGGCTTGCAGATTAAGAACATTGTTTGTTAATATACCTTTGAGAAATCGGATCCACTTCTTTCACACGAGCGAAATTTGAACAAAACTACATTAAAAATAAATACTGAATAAGTAATTTCTTCTGTTTTTTGGTAGTGGTAGGACAGGAGTTTGGTAGAGCGTGCGTATGGTTGGGTCCAGTTTTTATTTTTATTTTTATTTTTTGCGCTTTACAACTGGGTAGGAGGGGACCAAATAGGCAAATACCATCAAGTTCCACCCCCAAAAATTGAATTAAAAAATTACATATCAAACTGGCGGAAAGGAAACGAGGGGGTCAAATTAGTTAGTGGGGTCGTTGGGTGCAGTGTGGCTATGGTAAGGTGTACTGTGGTTTTGGCTAAGAATGGGTGTAAAATACTATGATAGTGGGCTAGACGCAAACTACAAACAAAGGCAAGGGCACAGACTTGCCTTGGGGTGCTTCGTTTGCACTCGAGAATCATGAGTCACGGTCATGACTTGCTCTCACTTCACTAGGAAGGACCGTTCGCAGCTTTTATGGGAAAGCGAAGCGTAAAGGTTCATGTCACATGTGCTACGATGCGGTACAAAAAAGTGGAGATTGAGGACAAAACCCAATTAGCGACTAGAGCTTCAAGAGTTGTGCCTAGTGTCGTGGTCAATGCCAACGAAAGAGAACTTCAAACATTTAATAAAAAAATATTCAATAAAACCAATTTTTTTAACAAAATTTTCAAATCTTGGGGGTGGTGAGTTGTAATTTGCAAATAATTGACAATAACTTCACCACTCAATAATTATGAATTTTATTGTGAAAAAACTTATGCATTTAGCATTGTTAAAACAATTTTGGATGGCAATATACCTTTCTATGCAAGGGCGTAATCAAAAAATTTTGTTTGAGGAGGCTAACTTATGATACTAATTTATTAGTTTATACAAACTTTTATAAATATGCACAAACACATACATCTATACACACATATAACTTAGTATCCTTCATAGTAAACTCTTAAGTTTTCATTTTTAATATAAGTTACCAAATCATGTACCAAAGTAGGTAAAAAAATTTCAATTGAACTAATAAAGTATTCAAAGACAAGAATGATTCAAAATTTTAACAGACACAAGAATGCATTTTACAACAAAAAATGAATGTGAGGAAAAAAAAAATCTTTGTAATTACTAGATCAATTGAACAATTTTTTTAAGAGCATCATTGGACCAGCTCAAATATTTGGGAGGCAATGAGTCTCATTTTTGTAGGCTAATAATTAAAATGTTAAATATTTATACATGTAGCTTTGCTCCTGTATCTATGTGTGTTATCGTTTCAATTCAGGGATGCTGGTCCTAAGCGTTTGCATTTATATCTCTATGACAGTCATGTATGGTGGTGGATTGAATGAACTGGTGATGTTTGTATTGGCTTTCATGGCTTTGGTTTAGACCATGTCGCACTTTGTCATGAGAGCGGTGATATGGTTATACACATGTTCCAATAAAACGACGCCAACTAACGATGCAAAAAATCTTAGAGGACCATTCGTATAAAATGGACTTTTGGAAGACATGCACAAGAAGATCACTTAATTAGAGAGTATCATTATGGTGTCAACTAAAACTTTTCTGACGTTGAAGTCATAACTCACAAAAACCAAATTTACACAAAGTAAAAGAGTTTTGCTATGATTTTTTTTTTCCATACCTTGGAGTGGATGTGGTTTGATGTTTTTATAATGTCCAATTTTGGCCACATTATCCTTAATTCTTTCCATTTATTGGAGACATGGCAAAATGGATTCAACAAGACTAATAGATGGTGAGAATCTCAGGAGTTGTTCTTATCACGAGAGATCATGGATTGATGGAGCAAAAATCACACAACTCAACTCAGTAAATTGCGTCTTTCAATATTCCCTCGCCCTCCTATTCTCTTCCACTCCAGGTTGGACGAGTGAATATTGAATGGGTCAAAACATCTTCAGACAAGTATAGTTGGCTGGTTAATGCCTGTTAATATGTAAAACATATGCGATCTCAAAAGCTTAACCGGCAAAATATTATAAATTTAACTAAAAGTCATCATAGATAACAATTGTGTATAAATAAAATAAATTTCGTATATAGGTAATTTAGATATGTATCTATATTAAATAAAAACATACATATACACATTCAAAACAAGGCAAGATGGGATCAAGCAAGCAAAACCCGTCCCTAGCCCATCATGTCCTTGGGGGGTGGAGGTAGAGTGGATTATGATGGGACAAATTGGATGAATAATTTTTTCTGTATCTAATATTGATTTTAAACATAAAATAAAGAAAAAACTTAATTAATTATTTTTTATGAATTGACATTTTTTATTTATTATATATCATTGATATCAATTACCTTAATCCTTATATTATGTGAGTTTGTAATAATTTTTATAATAAAAACTGTTGTATTTTTAATCAATAACAGATAAAACAAAAAGTTGTCACGTGACAACGAATTGTTCCCTCCCCTCACCTTAGTAAGGTTGCAAAATCATTTGAATTACACATTGTTAGCTTGAATCTGTGGGTGGACAATATACGTAGTGCACAAATTACACATCATTGGCTTGGGTCCTGGGGTTGACAATTTTACATTTTCAAATATGTTGAATGCTCTCATTACTTCTTTGATTTTTTCTTTACGTTTAGTTTAGTATTGACTTTACTCCCTTGTCATCAATAACCTTTTGATGGTGGATGACAACTAAGTATGAGCATTTGTAGTGTAGATCACATCTTTATATCAATCTATTTGGTATTTTTCTTTAAAATTGAGAGTAACTAATAGGAATAATTATTTGTTTCCCTATATGATTTTTGAGTAGTTATTTAGTGTTGCGAGTCTGTGAGAGCACAATAAATGCATATTCATTCTCTTAAAATAGTAGTAGATTTTACTAATTAAATTTATGATGAGATGCATTATTCACGTAAACTATTAACCATGTAATGTGACATTTGTGCTTATAGAGCAAATCATATAATTTTTTTTGAAGTCTTTGTGATACCGGTATTAGCTTAAATCTTAAGGTTAGTGTGGGGCTAGAAAACTGGGTAGCCTCGGCCCACTTCAAACTAGGCCTAAATGCCTCACGCCAAGGACGACCTTGTCCTCAGTCGTCCGAGACCTCGGAAAGACACGAGGACCGCGCCACCAAAGGACTCCTTGAATATCCGAGGAGGAGAAGGGCCCGGTGCCACGCGTCGACGGCAGAAGCACGGCAAAGGAGCAAGCCCTGGGTGGACTGTCACATCTGCATTGAATACGCTCACCTAACCTTTCTGGCCGCATTAATGGGGATGTAACCCCTTAACAGGGCAGCATCGATCAGGGTGAACCACTTGAGCACGGATATGACCTTTGATGGGACAGACGGTCAGGGAGGAGGCCAATAGATGATCGACAGAAGGAAAAAGGAAGCAGGAGAGTGAGAGATATATAAGGAAAGGAAGCAAAGTGTAGAGGGAGTTTTTTTTGGAAGGTGGAGGAAAAAAGTAGAAGGGGAAGAAAAAACCTCCTCGGCCATGGGCCGAGGAGCATCCCCCAGTTGTAGACTGTTCTTAGTATATTTCAATAAAAGAAAAAGTAGTTTATGCCTCATGCACGCCGGTGAGCGCCTAAACCTTCGATCCACTCTCTACAAATTTATTGTTCTTGGTTCGTTGGGCCTGGGGGAATCCATATCTTTTGGGCTACAACAAAAACAGACCCTACAGTTAGTTTTACTCGTAATAAAAAATAATATGGCATGTTCAATGGAATAGATTTTGAATAGTAAGGAGAGAGTCAACCACAGATTCTCTCTCACCCACAATTCTAACGTCTTACTAATAATTCTCATTAAAATTTCTCTAAGAAATCCCAAAAAAAAAAAAAACTCGTTTCTTAATCTCTTTATTTGGTATTTTTCTTTAAAATTGAGAGTAACTAATAGGAATAATTATTTGTTTCCCTATATGATTTTTGAGTAGTTATTTAGTGTTGCGAGTCTGTGAGAGCACAATAAATGCATATTCATTCTCTTAAAATAGTAGTAGATTTTACTAATTAAATTTATGATGAGATGCATTATTCACGTAAACTATTAACCATGTAATGTGACATTTGTGCTTATAGAGCAAATCATATAATTTTTTTTGAAGTCTTTGTGATACCGGTATTAGCTTAAATCTTAAGGTTAGTGTGGGGCTAGAAAATCGGGTAGCCTCGGCCCACTTCAGACTAGGCCTAAATGCCCCACGCCAAGGACGACCTTATCCTCAGTCGTCCGAGACCTCGGAAAGACACGAGGACCGCGCCACCAAAGGACTCCTTGAATATCCGAGGAGGAGAAGGGCCCGGTGCCACGCGTCGACGGCAGAAGCACGGCAAAGGAGCAAGCCCTGGGTGGACTGTCACATCTGCATTGAATACGCTCACCTAACCCTTCTGGCCGCATTAATGGGGATGTAACCCCTTAACAGGGCAGCATCGATCAGGGTGAACCACTTGAGCACGGATATGACCTTTGATGGGACAGACGGTCAGGGAGGAGGCCAATAGATGATCGACAGAAGGAAGAAGGAAGCAGGAGAGTGAGAGATATATAAGGAAAGGAAGCAAAGTGTAAAGGGAGTTTTTTTTGGAAGGTGGAGGAAAAAAGTAGAAGGGGAAGAAAAAACCTCCTCGGCCATGGGCCGAGGAACATCCCCTAGTTGTAGACTGTTCTTAGTATTTTTCAATAAAAGAAAAAGTAGTTTATGCCTCATGCACGCCGGTGAGCGCCTAAACCTTCGATCCACTCTCTACAAATTTATTGTTCTGGGTTCGTTGGGCCTGGGAGAATCCATATCTTTTGGGCTACAACAAAAACAGACCCTACAGTTAGTTTTACTCGTAATAAAAAATAATATGGCATGTTCAATGGAATAGATTTTGAATAGTAAGGAGAGAGTCAACCACAGATTCTCTCTCACCCACAATTCTAACGTCTTACTAATAATTCTCATTAAAATTTCTCTAAGAAATCCCAAAAAAAAAAAAAACTCGTTTCTTAATCTCTTAGTAAAAAGAAATCCCTGATTCTAAAGAGTGGTTTGAAGATTTTCCTGAATTGTTGTGCATACAAGCTCTTCCTTTCAACATATATTGTCAAAATAAGGAATTTAGTGATTTCTCCTCTTTTAAAAAAAAAAAAAAAAGTTTAGGTAAATAGAAACACTCAAAAAAAACTCAAATAAAAAATTTCTTCACAATTTTGTTCTTTCTTTCCCATCCATTTTTATTTGTGGTTTTATTTTTGTTTTTCTTTTGAATGTGTTTTTCTTTCCAAAGTGCAATGATACTAAGTTTGTCTTATTTATGCAATACGATCATTGCCAAACAACCTTGTATGATCACTGTATTGATGATATTCGATTACTTTTGATAAACAATCATTTATGAGAGTTTTCTTTTGTGTATAGAAATGAGAATTGAGTAGGTTCAAATCCTCACTCTAACTTAATGTAAGAGTTCGACTTTATAATATTATGCCACGTAAGTTTTTGGGGCTTTACAATTTTAGACGCTATTATTATTATATATAATTACATTTAAATTATAATATATTTAAACCATCAATTAGAATCTTAGCTTGTCTTGTTTTCTTTAAATGTTAAAATATATAGTTTCATATATAAACCCAAGTGTAGGGGTAAAAAACTCTTAGACCCAACTTGGAAGTTAATCTTGAGGTTCTAATCATCAGAACTAATTTGTAAAACAAGAGAATAATCCACAATGGGAGGATTGAATAAGTAAAATCAAAGTCTGAATAAAAACTTGTGCGATTTAAAGACACAAATACACATATGCCAAGGTTATAGGCAAGGATCGATAAATACAAATGTAGGGACTCAATTTGGATTGGATCCAGAGTATGAATGGGTTTTCAGCCCAACAAGCCCAAACAATAATTTTTTAGAGCATGGGTTCAAGAACTAGCACCGTTTGACAGGAAAGGTTATCCTTATCAAGTAACAAAGGATATTTTAAGTTGATTGAATGAGAAAAACTCTCCTCGGCTAGGTTTCAATCCCTCCTTTTCTTTCTTTTTTTCTCCTCTTTCGAATCTCCTTTTCTTCCCCTTTATATATCATCCGTTTCTATGTTATATACTCCGTTCTACCCTCCATTTCCACAGTACATGTGTAGTTCTTATCTTGGGAGCTCCTTTCTGTCCCATCCAGCACCTACCGGAGCTTTTGCTCAGTGGCTATAAAGCTGCTTAGTCACTGTTCAAGTATCACCTCCACATTAATGCGGCCAGAGGGTTAGCTGGAAAGCATTTAATGTGGAGGTGATGGCCTTGGAAGATATTTGCTACCTTCCCCGACTCCTCCTCCTTAAATTTATACCCAATTTTCAGTTCAGATACAATTTTGCGGAGTCTCTTGAATAAAATGAAAGTTACATTCACCTCGGACTTTGGTGTCCTCGGACGTGCGTCATGCCGCCATATACAATATCCACCCCTTTCTCCCATATTACCCCTTTAATAATAATAAAATTTTTAAGCTATCCTCGGATAACTAAGCATCCTCAGATTGGGCCGTTGGGCCCCGAGCCCACTTCTGAGGATTCTCATATCTTTTTAACTAACAGGCCCCACAACAAACACTCTCTAGAAACATATAAACACTTTTTCTCCTCAATTTTTCCAATCCCCTATAAGTGTAGGAGAATGCCCTATTTATGCATTCACTTCCCCCCCCGGGGGGGGGGGGGGGGGAAAATAGTGGATTATCATTCTACATATTAGAAGATACTTGTCTCATAAGATGTCTTCTCCCTCTTTTTGATGATGAAAGAGGACTTTTAGGATGTAAAACATTGTTCAAATTAGTCATTCATCATTTAAAACAGCTTGTATTAGGTAAGAACACCTAATTAATGCAGAGGTGAATATTGTTAGTGTTGCGTGCCATCTTTCATGCAGCTTGTTTTCTAGGCAACGCCTTCCTTATCTACTGCTTTTTTGGTCATCAGCATGGTATTTAAACCCGGACCGGACCGTACGGTCGAAACCGGAAAACCCGTGAACCGTTCATATTCACGGTCCATTTAAGGTTACGAACCGTTCCATGCGAAAAAAGCATGGAACCGTCCGAACCGCGGTTTGACCGACCGGTTCTGTGAACCGTGACCGGTTCTCACGGTTCAAGCGGGTGGGCTATTTTAGGCTAAAACGGCGTCGTTTTGGCCTTTTTTTTTCCTTTTTTTTTTCCCCCCTAATGCGACGTCGTTTTAGGCATTGTGATCTACTAACCTGCTGAACGACTAAACCTAGTCTCTCAAAACTCAAATCTCTCTGCCTCCTCCTCACTCTCTCGTCTCTGCCTCTCCCTCATCGCCGCTGGATCCTCGTCGCCGTTGCAGCTCATGCATCGCCCCTCTCGCCGTCGCAGCTCACGCATCGCCGATCGTAGCTCAGCCGTCTCAGCCCAGATCGCAGCTCACGCATCGCCGCTCAGCCGTCGCAACTCCCTCATTTCTCTCACGTTCATCGCCATGTTATAATCAATTCCTTCACCGTCGACCAGCACACACATTTATCACGGCAAGTTTATTTCTTTGTTTTTCTTATTTTGATTTTTAGGCATTTAGAAAAACAAAAAAGTTTGATCGTTGTTATTTTCAACTTGTTGTTAATTTAATCCCCACATTTTAGTAACAATTAAATTAGTCCATGATATTTTCAATTTACATACATTCTAGGTCCAAAGTTGGGTTTGTTTTAGTTGCTAAGTTGATATGTATCTATTAGAGTTAGAGATTAGTAAATTTGATTTGCTGTGGATGAATTATTGAATGACCTGTTGCTGTGGGCTAGTGGTGTTATTGAATTATTGAATGAATTATTGAATGACACTTTTGGATGAATTATTGAATGACCTGTTGTTGTGGGCTAGTGGTGTTATTGAATTATTAAATGAATTATTGTATGACACTTTTGGATGAATTATTGAATGACCTGTTGCTGTGGGCTAGTGGTGTTAACTGTCAAGAGTCAATGCCTTTTTCTTTGGCAGAGGCGTCTTTAATCCTAGAATTTTCTTTTTTTGGTATGAAAAATATCCAAGACAGCATACGTTGCTGGCTTAATGTGTAACTGTCTAAGATAGCAATAGAAATGCTAAGGCATGATAATTCTTGTTACATGATAATTCTTTGACTCTATGACTTTGTGTATATTAGTTTGTTAATTTGACTGTGTATAAAGTTGTGATTCTTTAACTATATGTATTTCAAAAATTGATGGGTCTATGCATGTTTGATTGGTTGTTTAGTCTTTTAGATTAAAATGGAAACAGAGACCGGGTCTACTCCATCACATGAAGTTGATTCCAATGCAATGGAGTCTAGTTCAAGAGTAAGGGAAAAGGTTGATCCGGCTTGGGAACATTTTAGCCTTGGTAAGGATGAGAAGGGACGGAATACTTTTACATGTGTGTATTGTAGGCAAACATATAAAGGTGGGGGTATTAATAGGATGAAACGACACCTTGCGGGGATAAAAGGTGATATTGGATCATGTAAAAAGGTTTCTCATGATGTGAGATACCAAATGTTGGAATATTTGAAAGAGTTTGAGTTGAAGAAAAAAGCTGAGAAACAACGTCAAGAAGAAATGTTTAGTGTGCCTTCCACAAATAGTGATATACAAGAAGATGAAGATGTTCAAGAAGTGTTTAGTAGTGGGTTGCCTAAAAAATCTGTTTTAGGTAAAAGAAAAGGTACAAGCTCAGTAGATAATTACTTTGCTCCAAGAACTACCCCAGGAGCTCAACCTGGTCTTAAAAGTGTGTTCCAAAGCAAAGAGAGGGTGAGGCAAGCTGATATGGCTATTGCAAGGTTTTTGTATGACAACTGCCTTTCTTTTAATGTAGTGAATTCAGTG
This sequence comes from Quercus suber, assembly GCF_002906115.3. NCBI lineage: Eukaryota > Viridiplantae > Streptophyta > Magnoliopsida > Fagales > Fagaceae > Quercus > Quercus suber. The sequence goes on from NW_027069730.1 coordinate 833,189, forward strand.
TACTACCAAAAGATGATTGATGCCATAGCTGCTGCTGGTCCTGTTACAAGGGTCCATCTTATCATGTGTACGGGTCCCTTTGTTGAGGGATCAAAAGAAAGAGGTTCAGTTGTTGGTTGAGTCACAACGTAGGCATTGGGCAGAAGTTGGATGTACACTTATGGCTGATGGTGGACAGATACTAGACATAGGTCATTGATTAATTTCCTTGTTTATTGTCCTAGGGGAATGGTATTTGTAAAATCAGTTGATGCCTCAGATATTGTGAAGAGTACTAGAAACTTGTTTAAATTGTTTGATGAAGTAGTTACATGGGTTGGTCCAAAAAACATAGTTCACATGGTTACTGATAATGCTTCCAATTATGTATCTGCTGGTAAATTGTTGTGTGAAAAGTATAAAACTATTAGTTGGTCTCCTTGTGCAGCACATTGCCTGAATCTTGTGCTGCAGGATATGGGAGACATGCCTCATGTGGAGAGACTCAAAAGCCGTGCAACCAAAGTTACAGTTTTTGTTTATAATCATGTGGCTTTGATTGCTTGGTTGAGGAAGAGACCTGGTTGGACAGATATTGTACCATGGGAGCAACAAGATTTGCTACTACTTTCCTTTCATTTGGAAGCCTTCATGTGCATAAGCATGACTTGCAAGCCTTAGTGACTAGCAAGTTCTTTGTGAACAATAGATTGGCAAGAGAGTCAAAGGCAAAAGAAGTAGTTTCTATCATTTTGGATAATTCTTTTTGGGATGATATTAATGTTCTTGTCAAGATTTCATCGCCACTTATCCGTTTGTTACGGATTGTTGATTCTGATCAAAGGCCTGCAATAGGATATGTGTATGAGGGCATGCATAGAGCACGGTTGGGAATTAAGAAGATCTTCCGAATGAAGAAGCACTTGTACAAGCCATACACCTCAATTATAAAAAACCGTTGGGACAAACATTTGCGTAAAGATCTTCATGCTGCTGCATATTGGTTAAATCCCGCTTTTCAATATGATGAGGAGAATTTTTGTCGAAAACCAGCAGTAAATATGGCTGTTTTGGACTACATTGGGACAAAATATGATGGTGACAAAGAGAAAGTAATTAAGGAAACTCAATATTTTCGAGACCGTATTGGGAGCTTTGATAGAGATCTCGCATTGTCAACAAGCACGACCACTCATCCAGGTGAGAAGTAATTAGTTTACTTTAATACTATAAACAAATCTTAGATTTTTTGTTCATGTTGAAAGTTAGTTTTGTTATTATAGTTAGAAACTTAGAATAATTGAAGTGATTATTCAATTGAAAGTTTGTTTGTTTATGTTGATTATGCAAGTATCGACAAAACTGATTTTTGGGTATATGTGGAAGAGGAAGACCCATACCTTAATTATGAAGAGTTGGAGAATGCAATTTATGAAGAGGGTGCATATCCAGCAGAGCCTTCTAATATTGAAGGTTAGTTTATATGTAAACAATTTGATAACCTATAATGATTTTTCTTTATTTTTTTTCAAACTTGTGTAAACATTATAATGATTTTTCTTTTTATTTTGTTCAAACTTGTGTGTAGAATCTGTAGATGATAGCAGTGAGGTTGAAGGAATTGGGTTGGGAACATTTGGACAGCCTATTAGCCCTCCTCCTGGATTTTCAAGGAATGATGATGAGCATGCTAACTTTCATGACATTGATGATTTATCATCATAATAATTCTGTTTGAACTTTGAAGTTCTATTTTGTATTTTAGAGATAATTTCTATATCTTTTTGTAAGACATAATGTGTAACTTGGAGTTTGAAGTTTTGTTGTTGTTTTTTAGAAGTAAGTTTTATGTATTTTTGTAAGAAACAATGTGTAGTTGTATACTGTAACTTGTAGGCTTGTTATGTATTTTTATTTTGGACTTTTAAGTTTTATGGATTACATTTACTTTTAGGTCTTCTTGTGCATTTGTAATAGAAGCAGTAATATAGAACAATGCCTCAGAACATCAGCAGTTGCTTATATAATGCAGTGTTCTTTAAATGGTTATATTCTACAGATTCAAGATAATATCAAATCTCTATTCTATCATAGTAAAGTTTTTATCATGTTGACTTGTTTTTCTTTTTCCCCAATACGTCACATAATCTTTGTCTTTCAGTATCATTTTGATTTTGCATGGGCTTATATACTTTTGGACTTGTATCATTGCCTTTTGTTGTGCTACCTACTTCGGTTTCATTTTTATTTTTTTGGGATCAATTTATTCTTTAATGATCCCTTTTCATGGATATGTTGTTCAGGTTGCAAAAGAAAAGATAGTGCTAATGTCATTATATTGGATGAAAACTTTATGACTATTTTAGTTAATTTTTCTAAATTTTATTAATTTAATGTTTTGATATATATTTAAAATAATTATTAAATTAATTATGACGTCATCACGGTTCAACCCCGGTTCGACCTCAGTTCGACCTTAAAAACCTTGAACCTCTCTCTTTTACGGTTCAATGAACGGTCCGGGTCTGAAAACCATGGTCATCAGTCCTCAGGTGGGGCTTTAACACAGCACTGCAAATCTCGTCAATTCTTCTCGGCAAGAGGATCCTATCTTGTTGGGCCTTTACCCTCATTTCTGCTTTGGGACTTTTCCATGGGATTTGGCCCGAGCCTGGTTTCTCGAATTGTCGTTCTAGCCCAAATCCTCTGGCCTGTGAAACCTTTTAGGAGTCCACCCCTTACAACAAGCATAATAAATACTTACTAATATCTATCATTATTTTTGAGTTTTTAGACATTGCACAGATTACCAACTATTATATGTAAAAGGTCAAAAGTTTTCTTAGGTGTTGACATTGAGAAATGAGAACAAAGTATCTCCTCCTCACATGAAATGTATATAAAATAAAATAAAAAATAGTAAAAATTAACGGATTACGTAAGGCATTAGTTTATAAAATATTTTTAAAAACTTTTCATAAGAAAATACAAAAGTAATTAATTTTTTTGACAATTTTTTATATTTTCTATAAAAGTTGTATCAAAAGTTTCCTTCAACGGTCTATTAATAAATGCTCTAAGGCATCCATTAACTAGAACCAAAAAAAAAAAAAAATCAAGATAATACATTTGTTTTTGATTTATTTTTGTTTGTTTATATAAAATAAAATTCTACTCTAGCCTAAGTTGTATGTAAATGTATGAAGCTCCTCTTTGAAAATTTGAATTACGGCCCTTGTTCCCTCATCTCACAATAACTTTGTGATGTGTGGAGTTATTTTTGAATGTTTTTAAGATACAATTAGATGTGTACACAATAAAAAGAAGTGAAAAGCACATTAAATACCAATTAAATAGTCACTTACAGTCTAACATAAAATAGCATAGATTTTTTTCTCAAAAAAAAAAAAATAATAATAACAAAGTAGATAATGAAAGTCTTATAAAAAAATGTTTAAATTAAAAATCAATTTACAGTCTCTTACTTTCTCAAAAAAAAAAAAATTTAGTCTCTTAATTTTAAAACGACGTAGTGCGCCCGTTGCTGGTTTTAAACAAACGCCGTAAAAAAACACACACACACACACACACAGGGTGGCCAGCCCAGCCCACACATGTGACTTAAGACTAAACTACCAAAAAAAAAAAAAAACTCAAATAGCCGAATACTCTTGTTTCTTATACAGAACGAAAGGGGAGGGAATTTTAGGAAAGGGAAGGAAAACCAAAAAAAGCAAAAAAATGAAGGCCTTAGGATGGTGGCTGATGCTAGTGGGTTCGCTTCGATTAGCCTCTGTTTGGTTCGGCTTCGTCGACATTTGGGCTCTACGACTCGCCGTTTTCTCCAATACGACCAGTTAGCTCTCTCTCTCTCTCTCTCTCTCTCTCTAATTTGTTTCATTTTTTTTTTTTTTTTTCTTTTGTTTTTGTTTTTGTTTCTCATTTTTAGATTAGAAATCAAATACCAATGTTTTTATGTTTTGTTTGACTTTTGAGTTTTGACCCCCGTTAATATTATGAGAGTAAGAATTAGACTCTTTATTACACTGTCTTAGCTAAATCCGGAACACACATTTCAATAACAACACTCACTCACTCACTCTCATAGAAAAGATTGGTTGTCCGTCAAAATCAAGAATAATGGGGTTCTTCGTTAAGCAATTGGTTGATCAATGCGCTTCTTGTCAACGCTGGGGACAAGTTGCTGATTTTCTGCGTGCTTGTTGGCTTGTGTATCTCAAGCAAGAGATCTGTGTTTAACTAAAACAAAGAAAGGAAATTTAAAACTCAAGGGGCAGATCCCAAAGTTTTGGATCTTTCATATACTTATTACACTTTGACAGATATAGATTGGTGTTGATGGGTATGCATTTTGGAAGTGCCTTTTTGGCCACTTTCCATGTAGATAGCTTTGTAAAGACTGAGTGTTTGAGCACCAATGAGCTTTAGCTCAACAAACACTTTGTCCCCCAAGGAAATGGGTGCATGTGTAACTTACCAATAAAAAAAATTAAACAAAGAAACAAGAAATGTTTGTTTAGCAAATTATATCTTTGTTTGGAGGAATTTTGACAAATGCATTATCAAATTGTGTCAATTTTTTTTTGGCTTTACACGCTTTCTTGTTGTTAGTAATTAGTGTGTGGAACGCTTATGTATGAGGTGAAATTTGCACTAGAATCACCTGGCATGTCAACTGAGGTTGATGGTGGAACTTTGGTGGCTAAGAGTTACTAGCGCACGATCAAAAAGTTGAGTCAAAATGTCCTTCAGTCTGCATTTTGTTTCAGTTCCATGTTACTCAAATTTTCGTACTTCTTTCTAAACAGCGTTCTTTCTATAATAATTGAAAATGTTTCTCTTTATTGTCTTCATAATATATATGTCTATATTCATTTAAGATCCAGATGATGAGTGATGATTATATACCTGCCAATTATAGAATCAGGATATATTTGTTTGTCGAGGGAGAAACAATGAAATATGGTTTAACAAACTTTGCAATGGACTTGGACAATTTTTAGTTCGTTAGGTTTGGAGTTGGATGCAATTGCCTTTTGATATTGTCTTGGTTGGAGAAAAGTCAGGGTGGGTGAGAGTTCAATCTACACTCGAGTCAAATTGTCAAAACAAAGAAAGATATAAAATGATTGATTGCAATTCCAATACTTAATCAATAATGAAACTGTGGTTTTTGAAGTCATGAAAATTCAATGAACTTTGGAATGGTACTTTAAGAACAATAATGAGGGGAATGAATTTGTTAAGCAGCTATTAGATTTAGAGTCCTGTGACCAAGAAAGATATAGAATGTTCGATTCTGACTATAATGACTACGAAGTATCTTAGGATGTAGATTTGCTCCCAGTGCCTTGCAATGTGTTTCTTTTGGATGCATGTATTAGCGATTGTGTACTTAAAGTGGAAGATTATGTTACGGGTAAAAGGAAGCATGGTAGGAGGATTCCCACACATTAAGATATTATTATGTATTCTTTAGCCAGCACTTAAGTCTTTAAGTGTTTTATTTTCTGGCCACGTATGTCCATCACACATAACCTGCTGTGGAGACACTAGATTTGAGCAGACATGTTCTCACATCGAGGGATCTTAACATTGCATTATGAAGATTTGCTGGAATCCCCCTTTCCTTTTTCTGTGGCCAAAGAAAAAAAGATTTTCTAAAAGTTGGTTCTCTCATGCCCTTTTGTTTCCTAAGGACCAGTATCTTAAGGCCTCGCTTAGGAGGAGGGAATGGAAAGGAATGAAAAGAATCATTTTAGAATATTCTTCCATTCTCTTGTTTGGGAGTTTTAATGAAAGGAATGGAAAGTCCATTTCCTTGTTTGGGAGTTTAAGTGGGAGGAAATGGAATGGGTAAGAGGGAACACTCATTCCTCTCTATTCCCTTAAAACCTCAAATTTTCATTCCCCCTGAAATTGGAAGGAATGGGAGGGAATGAAATTAGATTTAATGATTTTTTTACTAAAACTCCCAAAATACCCCTATATATTCAACTCTTTATTTTAAAATAGGGATCTATTAGTAATATTGTCATAAAATGATTCCATTCTATTCTATCCATGTTGCTCCCAAACAAGATTACTTACATTCCATTCATTTTCATTTCTTTCTATTCCTTTATTTTAAAACATCCAATCAAGGTTACTTAATTTCATTCCATTTCATTCCATTCTTTTCTTTTCCTTTCCCTTATTTAAATACATTCCATTCCATTCTATTATTTTCCATTCTCTTATGATCATTCCATTCCCTTCCCTTATGAACTCCCAAGCGGAGCATAAAGTTTATTTTTTGTTTCAATAAAATAAGGAGAAAGCAATGAGATCCCTTTTTTAAATACTGAAAACGTGTAATGTACTTATATGACTGTTAGTCAGACACTGCAGTTGCTTCTCTCTATATGTTTGAGAACTGTAGGAACCTAAAGGAGACGAGTCTGTTAAAAAAAATGCTTTAGCCATCATGTTCTAAAGTTTCCTCTGTTTATTAAATCCTTTATAACTTTATCTCTTACATATCATTAGTGATAAAATGTTGTCTTCCATGAACAGGGACCTCTTGTAGCTTCACATATGTCCGTTTAAATTCTCTAGTTTTTTGGGTGAAACCCTGGAATTCATAATTCACAAATGAAAAAGAATGTCAAGTGCACAATGGTTTAGATAACCAACACCCATGCATCAGCCTCTTGCTGGCCTACCACCTTAAACAAAAGAAGGGGAGCAGCATACAGAACAAAAGCATTTAAATTCTCATAAAATTTACACTACTAAAGTGGGATAACCTGCCCACAATATGACTGTAACATTTGTCTACCTATGAAAATACTGGTACTAAGTACTAACAAGATATCAAGCAGATGATGCCTACTAAGTTGTCTGTGCTTATTTTTATTTGTCTGGTGTTTGTGAATACTTTGAAGAGGAGTTAGTAAGCTGTCTTAATTACCATTTGATTGCCTGCTGAAGGATATCTAGTGAGTGTAATAGTCTCAGGCCAGCGATGGTAAAATTGCGCTTATAACGCTTTTCAAATAGCGTGCCTAAAGCATTCTCTTTTGAGATGCTCAAAATGTGCCTTTTCTTTTTTGTTTAAAGAGATAATAACGCATAAATATGCCCTTTAAATCTTAAGACCGTTGAAATGGGCACTTGATTTGTTATACAAACACCATTCTTATGGTGTGATACACTACACTACACTACACTTAGGACTATAAATGAACCAAGCCAATCATGAACAACTTGGGCTCGGCTCGATAAAAATTTTGTTTATGTTTGTTTGTTTATAAATAAGCCAAGCTTGAGCCTTAGTTTTAGGCTTGTTTAATAAACAAATCGAGCCCAAGCAAAAAAATTTGTTCACGAACAAGCTCGTGAGCTATTAGGCTTGATACACAACAATTCAAGCATAGACTCATTTATAAGTTTATATATGTTAGCTAAATATACCCATTACACATATCTTAATAATGACATGGCCAACATGAGACCACTACCTATATTACCTTAATTTTTTCCAAAACTTTAAACTGATCAAGAACCACTTTAGACGATAGTTACATTTAAAAATAAACAAATAATTAAGTAGGTCACATATGATCCTTCCCTATCAATTATCTAAAGTAAAGTTATGAAACATTTTAGTAATTTTCTCATTTATAATAGTTACAAACAGGTATTTTTCTAGTTCTTCACCATCTAACGTGAATGTAAAAATTGTATTTTGAACAATTGCTGAAACTGTAGACAATGAATGATGAATTAATATCAATTATCTAAAGTAAAGTTATGAAACATTTTAGTATTTTCTCATTCATAATGGTTACAAACAAATATTTTTCTTATCCTTCACCATTTAACGTGAATGTAAATTTGTATTTTGAACAATTGCTAAAGCTGTAGACAATGAATGATGAATGAATGAACTTAACTATGTAAATTATTAATTTGAATAATAGCTAATTATAAGTAAAACTAGATGCATGATAAAATGAGTCTACTATTTTCTTTTTCTTTTTTCTTAATTTTAAAGATTTAAGCATTTATTAATGTAATTTTTTTAGATCTCAAGCTCAAAAACTTGACTTGAGTTCGAGTTTGAGCTTGATATTAAGCCTGAGTTTGGCTTGAATAATTAATCAAGCCAAGCCAAGCCAAGCCAAGCTCAAACTTTTTGGCTTTTCCACGAGCTCAAACTCAAACACTATTTTTAGGCTTGTCACAAGCTCAAGCCAAGCTCGAACTTTTGATTTTTCCTGACGAGCCAAGCTTGAACATGCACTACTCAACAAAGTTCGGCTCGTTTACAGCCCTAACTCTACACTACACAGAAGCCAACATTTCTCTCTCTCTTCGGCTTAAACCAATGGCTACATCTTCCTCCATCCTCATTATTTAACTAATTCTGTTCTGTTTAAAGCCGTTTGTCTTCTGTAAAAATTTGTTGTTTTTAATATTTTTTTTAATTGGTTGAAGATGTGATTAACCTTTTAACATCTGTGTTTAAATTTTATAGTTGATTATAAAAAATACTATTGTTTAAATTTTATATGATTAGTTGATCACTTGATTATCATTCCATATTGTTCATTTATAAATGCTTTAAATTTTACTATATTACTTTTTAGAAAATGTGTTCACTTCAATCAGGCATGCACTTGTGTCCTAGGTTCCATGAGCCCTTTGCACTTAAGTGCCCCTCATGCTTTGACCAACAGTATCTAGTACTCTTGACTTTGTGAACGTCTCTCTTGATGCAATGTGTTACACACACGAGTTATTGGCATGCAACAGTACATCTAAGATAGATTAACAGAAGATTTAAGGCCTAGCTCTTCCTGTTTTGATTATTTTGTTTTTGCTAGTAACAAATGAGTTTTCCTCGCTTTGATATTTCAACAGTCTCTCTTGCCTCTGTTATTTTCCTCTTTTACTCTTCATGTCATGGTTTATTATGTTCTACGAGGTCCTGATGGTTTTTCCTTTTCCTTTTCTCCCTCTTTGTAGTGACTGAAGTTCATGGAAGGACGTTTGGAGTTTGGACACTTCTAACTTGTACCCTCTGCTTTCTTTGTGCATTTAACCTTGAGAATAAGCCACTTTATTTGGCTACCTTGTTGTCATTCATCTATGCCTTTGGTCATTTCTTGACTGAATACCTGATATATCATACGATGGCAATTGCGAATCTGACAACTGTCGGCATCTTTGCAGGTATGAACGTTAATGGTCTAATTTGCTGTCGTATTTCTTTAATGTCGTTACTCCCTTTTGCTTTGTGTGTGGGTTGAAGTTGCCTGGTTATTTTCCTGGATTCGTGACATAATTTTCATGTTTACTTTCCTTTTTTCTGGGGTGGGGGGCTAGGAATGTGATCAATATTCCCTTATGGGGAAAAAAAAAGTGATCAAGAACGCATGAGCCCAATGGGTGTCAGAAAGGCCCGTAGTCCTCTTCTATCTGTTAAAGCCTTTGTCCCTATGCAATGATCACTTCATGTACTTTATTTTATACAGCTATTGGACCAGTAATACAAGTGGCCAGCCCTAGACCTGTGAGTTGTAACATTAACAAGCTTGAACAATGCCAGGTGAACCTTGGGCTTTTGTTCAACTAGCTTGCAGGCCCTGTTTTGATTTTTTTTTTTTTTTTTTTTAATGATTTGCTGGTCACATCACCCCCCCTCTCCACCACCACAAATAAAAAAAAAGTTATTTTTTTTTTTTTTTTTTTTTTTAATGATTTGCTGGTCACATCGCCCCCCCTCTCCACCACCACAAATAAAAAAAAAGTTACTGATTTTTAAGTTTTCATTGGTGATGAGTTGATTTCTGTCTTACCCTTGTTTGGAGCATTTTACATGCAAGTATAACCTCGATCTTCAATTAATAAAACTGCTCTTTTTAATCAGGCACATCAATAATATGGATGCTGTTGCAGTGGAATGCACATCAACCTATCCACCCAAAGCATTCTTGAATGTAGAATGATGTGCTTCTTATTTCTCCCTTCTTTTTGGGCTGATAAAGATGGATTTTTTTTTACCAGGCATTTTTCATGTTGCTTGTTTTGTTCTTTTTATGCATAGGTTTATCAATTGCTCAAGGCAAGGGTTCACGCACACTGTCGGTTTATGAAGTTATGCAAATTTAGCTTTCCAACGTTTATTGTTTCACTAGATTAAATTTAGACATGGCTCTGAACTTTTACTGCCCCTCTATATTTGTTGTTACTTTGGAAGCCTTTTCAATTTCCTTGTGAAGAAGTAAGGTGTTACCTGGTGGTTTCCATAAGACATGGTAAAGAATTGCGTATGAGTTACAGACGCTGCCTACAATGTTATTGTAGAATCCCATCTATGTTCCTTAATGGTTTTTTTTTTTTTTTTGGTACCCTTTTTTAGGTCTAACAAGGTTTAGGTAGCAATTAGCATCCATTGCCTAACTTAACTAACAATTCGCTAGGCTACCTACTTATTTTTCGGGTTTCAAATGGGGCTGACGCTACACTGAATTTTTTAAGTTTTAATTCTTGCCATTTGCCTCCACATCCAAATTCTGCTTTTGTTATTACATTTATTCTTTTACTGGTGGTGGCAATGTTCATACTGTAACTTCAAATGTATTGCATTGCTCGCTTCCTTTTAGTACACTTGGTGCCTCTCTTGTTTTTATGCCCCTTATTTAGTTTTCCTTTTTCCTCAAACCAATTCACTGTATTGAAAGAAGATGGGCAGCAATTGTGTCCAAGTGGCTCTTTATGTTTTTAATTTTATTTTAATTTATTTATTTTAAAGAGAGTTTCAATATATGACGTTTGCGTTTGATGATAAATGACCAAAATATCAATTGGTTTTTGGTGTAGGCAGAAATCGAACTTCAAATCTCTTATTTAACAACAAATAGATTTTATTTGTTAAACTACCCACAACCCATTAAATAACTTGTTAAAGTAGATTTCAAATAAATTAGTAACCAACAAATGGCTAAAGATAAATCGAGAAACCAATTAGGCATTGTTTTAAATAATAATAATAATAATAATAAAATCCTTCATTGATATGTAAGTTTTAAACTAGTTAAAGATGATTTTTTTGGGAAATTTATACTTTACCATCCTAAATTATACCCCTTATTATACTTTGCTCTATAAACTTTTCGAATGCATATTTTGTATCTTGAATTATGACTATTGTTACACTTTGCACCCTAATGTCAAGCTTCTTGTTAACTTAAATAGAAAATATGACATCACGTGAAAATGTATAATTTCCCATAACCACTGCCAAAATATGACATCCAATAGTATTTTATCCTCTTATTATATAGAGAAAATCTAGGAAATGTTTCCTAAATTCCATAACCACTGCCAAATAGTTCTAGTACCACTTAAATTACCACAATTCTTGTCATAATTATCTTACGTATTAGATTGAGACTAGCTGGCTATCACTTTCACATTGACCTGTCACTTTTTCTCCATTACTCACAGTTTACCACATGGATAGTTGTGGTATTAATTGTGCCATTTTATGTGGTCTCAAAAATTTTCTAGTGAAACTGGCAAATTGGCAATGGCACCATTCACTGCATACGTGGTTGAGGAGCTTGCACTCATTGGCATGCTGACAACATGTTGGATGACATAATGTCATAATTATCTTACATGTTAGACTGAGATTGGTTGGTTGTTACTTTCATATAGATCCACCACTTTCTCTACCACTTAGTTTACCACGTGGACAGTTGTACCATAAGTTGGAGAATTTATAATATTTTCATAGTGGACCATGTTATTTATCCACCATTTTACTAAAATTACTTTTACTTGTTTATAATTGCTAAATTAGTAGTTAATTTTTGTTTAATTTTTTTTTTAAATTAATAATTTTAAACATGTGAAAATCTTTTAGTAAAATAATCTGTTTGGATACAGCTTATTTTGCTGAAAACTAAAAATTGAAAACTGAAAACATTGTAGAAAAATTTTTAAATGTGTGAATAGTGCTGTGTGACTCATTTTTAAATTTTTTTTTTTCTGAATAAAGTGGTTGTAGGTTTATGAACAGTGCGTAAATAGTATATAAACAGTAAACTTTGTCTCTAAAAGCTGAAATTCATAAATATAAAAAAAAAAAAAAAAAAATTTTACATTCAAGGAGGTAAGGAAAAAAAAAACAATTTTACATCATTAAACACTATTTTATCTCTTTTACTAAGTTATTTAATAAATACATTCAACATCTCAGTTCTTATTTTTACATACAATATAATAAAATTATATAAACTACACAATCAAATAATATAAAAGATTTTGTTTACCTCTCTTCTCTTCCATCTCTCTTTCATCTTTTCCTCTGGCTCTCTCTCTTTCTCCAATAATATATATATATATATTTATGTTTACAACCCATGAATAGTAATTATATATTTGAGAATTCACTATTCATGGTTGCTTGAAAAAAAAGAAAAGATATATATATATATATATATAGAGATTAAATTCTATAAGGACGTGATGTAAAACCCATGTTTTACCTTCCAATTCCAATATATCATATCATCTTATCACATATTTAAAAATAAATACAGTCACACACAATCAATTCATATAACCATATATAAATCCAACCAAATTGGGAATTTATTGAGATGTTATTAGGTGGGATATGATGTATTGAATTTTAAATAAAATGCTGATATGTCAATCACTTATTGGATGGTGTAAAACCTATGTTTTACACCCCATCCTTATAGAATTTAATCTCATATATATATATATATATATATAACCGAATAAACTTGATTTTTGGGTGTTGATTGGTAAAATAGTAACTAAGTTTTTTTACACCCTGATTTTAATGCTCTCATATTAGATTATTTATTTTACACTATATTTCTTTAAAATATCAATTTTTTATTAATTTTTAATTGTTTCTCTTTTTTTCATACAAATAAAATTCACTATCATTCTCCATCCTCAAAATATGTAAATAAATAATAAAAAATGAAAAATTAAATGCAAAATCAATTGATAGTAACAATCATGTATTCTTTGGCAGTTGAACTTTCGGATTTAGTGTCTATTTGAAATTTGCTTATTTTTCTGAAACTGAAAACTTTTGGCTAAAAATACTGTAGATAAATATAAAAGTTAGCTGAAATAATATAGTGAGACCCATAAATAGTACCAAAAATTACAGTGAGACTAATGAATAGTAAAAAAAATAATAACAGAAAAAATAAATTAAAAAGTAAAATAAGTACTTAACCAAAACTTAGTTTACTAATATACGGCACCGCGAGTGCTCTAACAGGAATGTACATGCATGTCCTTGACGTCATGGAAAGTCTTTAATAAATTTGGGGTAAACAAAGTCTCCCTCACTCGTAGTTTCACACACACACGAAGGCTTTGACACAAAGTTCAGTGTGTGCGAGTAACCGAATGGATCAACTAAAACCAAGCCCAGCAAACTCCTCTCCTCTCACTCCCTTAGGCTTCTTAGAAAGAGCAGCCACCGTGTATGGCGATTGCCCATCTGTTGTGTACAACACCACCACCTACACGTGGTCACTTCACGCGCGCTCATCCTCGAAGCCATCTCTTTCTTCCCGCCGCATATCAAGCCTCCACTTCTCATCCTCATCACCGATGATCAGGTCTCACCATCATCAGACACCGTTCGTTTCCACGACACTTACGAAAGTATGGTCGAGAAAGGTGATCCTAAGTTCGAGTGGGTTCGGCCTGAAAACGAGTGGGACCCAATGATCCTAAACTATACCTCAGGTACAACCTCGGCTCCTAAAGGAGTTGTTCACACACACAGAGGAACATTCTTCACAATTCTTGATGGGCTCTTAGACTGGTCGGTACCAAAACAGCCAGTTTACCTGTGGACCCTAGCTATGTTCCATGTCAACGGTTGGGGTTTCTCGTGGGGCATGGCAGCCGTGGGTGGCACCAACATTTGCCTCCGTAAATTCGACGCGCCCATTATCTACCGTCTGATTGAAAAACACAACGTGACTCACATGTGTGGTGCACCAGTGGTTCTGAACATGCTGACGAATTATTCTAACAACCTCAAACCGCTCAAAAGCCCGGTTCATGTACTCACGGCCGGTTCTCCACCACCGGCTACTATCCTCCTAAAAGCCGAGATATTGGGTTTTGTGGTGACTCATGGGTACGGGTTGACTGAAACCGGTGGTATCGTTGTTTCATGCGCTTGGAAAAAACAGTGGAACAAGTTTCCTGCTACGGAGAAAGCGAGGCTCAAAGCGAGACAAGGAGTGAGGACCATTGGGATGACAAAAGTGGACGTGGTGAACAAAGAGACAGGAATGAGTGTGAAACGTGATGGGTTGTCAATAGGGGAAATAGTACTGAGAGGTCCGTGTTTAATGCTTGGTTATCTCAAAGACCCAGTTGGGACCTCGAAGTGTTTGACAAAAAATGGCTGGTTTTTCACTGGGGACATGGGTGTTATGCACCCGGATGGGTACATGGAGATTAAGGATCGTTCAAAGGATGTGATTATAAGCGGCGGTGAGAATTTGAGCAGTGTGGAGGTTGAGTCTGTGCTTTACACACATCCGGCGGTGAATGAGGCTGCCGTGGTAGCTCGGCCCGATGAGTATTGGGGTGAGACGCCATGTGCGTTTCTGAGCTTGAAGGAGTTGACTCAGAAGCCGAGTGAGAAAGAGATTATTGAATTCTGTAGGGCTAAGTTGCCACACTACATGGTGCCCAAAACGGTGGTGTTTAAGGATGAGCTGCCAAAGACTTCTACTGGGAAAATTCGGAAGTTTGAGCTGAGACAGATTGCCAAAGCCATGGGTGCGCCAACAATTAGTCGGATTTAGTCAATTTTAGTTGTCTGATCTTTTAAATTGTTGTGTGATTATTGTCAATGTGGTTGTTGTTGTTGTTTGTGTCGACTCGCACGACTCACTATCCATTTCCTTAATTTCTAGTTTCTCCTCGTCATAAGCAAATAAAATCAACGTTGTCCTGCTGCCGACCTGCTTCATGTGGTTCTAATAATCCAGTTGTTCTTCACGCTGGCAATAAGTCAATTGTGGTTCAAGTTTCATTGTATCTTACTTGCTGTGTAAATTATTAGCTACTCATATTTAATGTTGCAACGACCAAAAGTTCGTTGCTAATAATGTTCCATTAGCGACGATGATTCATAACCGTCGCTTAAATTACCAAAAAAACAACTTATTAGCGACGACATGAGTACGCACTATAAACGTAGTTCATATTCTTATTACCAAAAAAAAAGTCAACAGCAGCAACTAGCTACTATTCTAAACCGCTCGAATATGAAAATATTAATACAATTAGTTACAACCTGGCTCTCATATCGTTGATCGTGTTTTAAAAAATTTAATTTTTTTTAAAAAAACATTATATATTATCCTTCAAATTAATATATATATATATATATATATATAAAAGATGAGTTCAAGGTACACATTTTTTAAACTATTAAATTTAAGTAGATCTAACGATCAAAAAAGACACTCAATAATACTAATATTCTAATTAAGATTTCATTAATTACCTCTTATTTATTGCATTTCATACCAATTTCTAAATCTAAAAAAACACAAAAAAGTATACATCTCTCTCTTATTTTTTTTTTCCACTGTTTCTCAAAAAAAAAAAAATTCCTCCACTGCACGTCTCTTTGTCTCTTTCTCCTACACCGCTCTTCCACCTCCCCAGTTAGGGGCGGAGGCATGTATAAGGGTGCCAAAATTTTAAAATTTTTAAAAATATATATACAATTATTTTTATGTTTTCAAAATTTAGTCTACAAAAATAAGAGTTGCCTCCCCAAATATTTTAATTAGTCTAATAATACTCTTAAAAAAAATAACTAGTCTAATAGTTATAGAGATATAACTTTATTTTTCGCAATTCTATTTTTTATTGTAAAATGTGCTTTTATATTTGTTAAATATTTGATAAATTTGGTATCAAACATGTTTGAATCTATATTTTTCAACTTTTGTTTTGTGACGATTAACAAGTCATTGACTCATTAAAAAATTGTTGTCACTAAAACTACACATGAAATGTGTCTTTAGTTGCCATATAATGTGTTAAAACAATGTAGCTTTAAATATGTTTAGACCCTAACTTATTTCTCTAAGTTTTGAATCATTCATGTTTTTGAAAATTTCATTAGTTCAATTGAAAGTTTTTTTACTTACTTTAGCATAAAATTTGATAATTTGTATTTAAAATGAAACTTTTTATGATTTTGACCATGAAAATGGAAAAAATGAATTTTATTTTATGAAAGATCGCCGTCAAAAATAATTTTGTTTGAAAATACTAAGATTTTTTTTTTGTTGGGTGTGTATATATATATAACTTATCAAATAAAAAAGTGTGTGAATATATAATAAAAAAGTGTGCATGTGTGTACATATGTGTGTGTGAGTGTGGAAGTTGTCTTAATAAATATATTAGCATCGCAACTTGGCCCCCCCAAACAAAAATTCCTAGCTTCGCCCCTGTCCCCAGCCAAGTCGCCGGCAGACCAAAAAAAAAAAAACCCGCTGGTTTAACAACTAGTTAGTCTCTCACTTTTTATAGTTGTCAAGTACAATTTTGTTACCCACTTCATATGGTTTCTTTTTGAAGTTGTCAAGTACAATTTCGTTCCCCTTCTCTGTCACATCTCCATCACCACATTGCTCATTTTCTTCATATGGTCAACATTGCAGATCTTTTCAAATGGTATTTCATTTTTTTCGCTACCTAGATAATGTATATGCTAACATTGCAGATCTTTACAGCTATACTGCATTTGTAAACGGATTTTGTATCAACATAGTAACACTAGTTCGATATCATCACCCGTACTTGTGATGAATCTTGGTATGGAGATATATATATATATATATATATTTTTTTTTTTTGTATTAAAAACCCATAAAAAAAATTCACTAGGCATGCCACAAATGGAGTTTGAATTACGTTGATGATTAAACCAATACACACACTTCACTTTAAAAAACAAAGATACAATTTGACATTCATAAGTATAGTTCAATATTGAGCTATGTCATATATTTCAAAATCAAGAATTTTCCATTGAGGTGTTTGACAAAGGAAAAAAAAAAAAGCTAATTACATAGGATGAACATTTTTTTTTCTTGAGAAAGTTTATCCAACACATTTCCTTTATCTTAACTATTAAATTTTCCCTTGTTATAACCAGTTGTGCACAACTGGTTGTACAACCAACGACTTCTTCTTTTTTTCTTTTTTCTACCAGCGACCTGACCGTGGAGGTGGAAGAGCGGTGGAGGAGAAAGAGATAGAGAGACAGAGAGACATGTGGTGAAGGAATTTTTTTTGGAGAAACAATGGAAAAAAAATTAGAAAGAGATGTATACTTTTTGTGTTTTTTTAAGGTTTAGAGATAGATATAAAATGTAATAAATAATTGATAATTAATGAGATCCTAATCAGAATATTAGCTGTGGGGTTAGGATTTGTGGCCCAAGCCCAAAACAATAAATTTGTAGAGCGTGGATGATAGAGCTAGGTTGATTATGGAATTAACAACAGTTGATTACAACCTTCAAGTATAAACCAGCATAAAGATATACGTAAAAACGAAATGAATTGAAGTCCGAAGAGGTTTATAATAAATTGAGTAGTGATTACAGTTCTTCTCCCTATAGTAAAGCCTCTTCTTTTCTTCTTTCTCTTTATCAGGAACTCTTTTTCTTTATATAGTATCCTTCCCCATCATCCCTATCGTCCACTTATTCTTCATCTGTGTACCTACTTGAGTATATATTATGTCATGTTTCTTCTTTAGTTTTTTGTGAGTGGCGGTAGTTGAGGTTACACTGTTCAGGAGTCTTCTCCACATAAATGCGGCCAGAAAAGTTTCTGCAGTGCATTTAATACGGTGGTAGCAGCTTTTCCTTTAGATATTTCTTCATTCTTATCGTCTCCAAACATACCCAGAACTTATCTTTATCATTGGAGTTGCTAGGAAGATCATTCGGACCTTCAACACGTTTGATTGATCAAGACTATTCATCTTAACAGGTGTACGTATTGATGAAGCGTAAGTTCGTCAGTAGAGCTATACTGATGAAGCGTAAGCTCGTCAGTAGAGTTGGTCAGATGAAAGCAATCCTCAGCCTGTATGAACATACTCTCAAAGGTGGTCACCGGTGTGGTGTCTGCCACAATGCCTCCGATGCCAAAGTCAGTATAAGAAGCTCTCTTAGGAGTAAACAATGTAATTGGACAGAATGAAAAAGATCTCTTAGTGTTTGTGTGTGTATGTACCTTACATTTGGCAATGTGGAGGCTTTATATATGCGGTTACAGCTCCTAGCCGTTGGAACAATTAAGGTGGTTTTAATGCTCTTCTTAGTAACATTTCGTGCCTCATAATGTGGCTTCAATGTGCTCCAACGGCTCACACAGCTGGATCTGTAACTGCCCTATGTATTAATTGGCTGTATTGAATGGATGGCTTTACCCTCGTCAGTGACGTGGGCATTGGTTTTGTTCGTCCAAGTATGCCCTTGTTTGTATTGTTGAGGTCGTCTTGGCGAATGAGTTCGTCAGTCCTGTCAGTGGGTATTAATTTGCTCATTCAGGGATGTCTTCGTTGGACTCATGGTCGTCATCTTCAGTAAATGAGTTCGTCAGTCCCGTCAGGAATATTATCCAGTAC
Source organism: Quercus suber (assembly GCF_002906115.3). Lineage (NCBI taxonomy): Eukaryota > Viridiplantae > Streptophyta > Magnoliopsida > Fagales > Fagaceae > Quercus > Quercus suber. The sequence goes on from NW_027069730.1 coordinate 851,928, forward strand.
TAAAGATATATTTATTCTGGTAGTATAAAATAAGTCTAAGGTGGAATAAATTATAATTTTTTATTAAAAAAATTTAAGTTGGAATTCATCATTAGAAAAAAAAAATCTTGATCCTCAGTTTCCGTTTTCCTCATTAATCAGCTTAATGTTTTAAAGTAAATAAAAATTTAAAAATGCAAAGATATTGCCAACGAGCAGGTTTGCAATGATGGAAGAATGAAAGATCTTAATATATGGATTGTACTCTGTTATTTAGTGAGTTTTAGTATTTTTTTTTTTCTCAAAAAATAAAAGGGTTACAGTATTTTATTTAGGTAAGTATAGTCTGTAACTTCATGAACAACCATAAGTACTGGTATGCTTATTTAGGACCCACTTTAAGTGCTTGGTGAGCTGAATATTTAGACTATGAATGTTGAAAAATTATTAAATATTTTAAATATTTACCCAATATTTATGTCAATTGTAAAATATTAGTATTATTTAGTTAACTTTTTATTATGGTATACATGTATTCTAAGTTAATGAGAAAATAAAGCAATCTAAATATATTCTAATAATTTAAACATATCCCAATAGGGATGTAATTAGATATGTTAATTTTTTATAATCGAAATTAAAGTTTTAATTAGTTCAGTTGCTTCTTTTGGATAACTTTGACCCTTTGGCATTGAAGTAAACGAGGAATAAAATCCAAAGCCCAAACATTATTCATTTTCACGGTTAGTTTTACAAGGT